>NC_091473.1:154705427-154995642 GCF_036971445.1 Narcine bancroftii | reverse complement strand
AAATAATTGTACAATATATTGGATCTCTTAGAACACCTTCCAATAATTTACCTACTACTGACGTCAGGCTCACTGGCCTATAATTTTCAGTTTTATTTTGGAGCTTTTTTAAACAACAGAGCAATGTAAGCCACCCTCCAATCCTCTGGCACCACACCATTTCTGCCAGTGTCCCTGCAATTTCTACACCAGCTTCCTTCAAGGTCCGAGGGAATAACTTGTCAGGCCCTGGGGATTTATCCACCCTTATTTGCTTTAAGACCGCAAGCACTTCCTCCTCTTTAATCTGCATCAGTTTCATGACCTCACTGCTTCTTTTCCTCATTTTCCAAAACTCTATACCCAATATCCTTAGTGATTACATGAAAAATAACCTTTAAGACCTCTCCCATCTCTTTTGGCTCCATACAAAGCTGACCACTGTGATCTTCAAGGGGACCAATTTTCTCCCTTACTATCCTTTGCTCTTAATATACCTGTAGAAACCCTTAGGATTTTCCTTCACTTTTACGGCCAAAGGAACCTTGTGTCTTTAAACCTTCCTGATTTTTGGGGGGTTTTTTTCTTGCATTTTTTTATACTCCTCAAGTACCTCATTTGCTCCATGTTGCCTTGACCTGTTATACACTTTTCAAACCAGATTCCCAATATACCTTGACAACCAAGATTCCCTTTACCTGCTAACTTTGCCATTAATCCTAACAGGAACATACAAACTATGTACTCTCAAAATTTCCCCTTTGAAGTCCTCCCACCTACATCGCACATCCTTGCCTGAAAACAACTTATCTCAATCCACGCATTCTAGATACTTTCTCATTTCCTCAAATTTGCCTTTCTCCAATTTAGAATCTCAACCTGAGGGCCAGACCTATCCTTCTCCATAATTAACTTGAAACTAATGGCATTATGATCAGTGGACACAAAATGTTCCCCCACACATACTTCTGTCACCTGTCCTGTCTTGTTCCCTAATTGGAGATCCAGTATTGCACTCTCTTGTTGGAACCTCTATATATTGATTTTAAAAAACTTTCCTGAACACATTTGACAAACTCCAAGCAATCTAGCCCTTTTACAGTGTGGGAGTCCCAGTCAATATGTGGAAAGTTAAACCCTGCCCCCCACCCCCCCCGACTAACACAACCTTGTGTCTCCTGCAGCTGTCTGCTATCTCCCTACAGACTTGCTCCTCCGATTCTCATTGACCATTGGGTGGTCTATAATACAACCCCATGAGTGTGGTTATACCTTACCCATTCCTCAGCTCTACCCACATAGCCTCAATAGACGAGCCCTCTGGTCTGTCCTGCCGAGCACAGCTGTGATATTTTCCCTGACTAGCAATCCCATTCCTCCCCCTTTCATTCCCCTTGTTCTATTGCGTCTAAAGCAACGGAAGCCCAGAACATTGAGCTGCCAGTCCTGCCCCTCCTGCAACCAAGTTTCACTAATGGCCACAATGTCATAATTCTATATATCAATCCTCAGTTTAAGCTTGTCTGCCTTTCCTACAATACTCCTTCCATTGAAATAGATTCAACTGAGAACATTTCCACCACATTCAACCCATTGATTTCTAATGGTGCATGCAATTTTCACATCAACTTTTCCCTCTTTCATCTGTTTTGGCACCCTGTTTCTCATCCCCTTATATTAGTCCCCTTTCAGTTCTAATGCAACTTGTCCTGTCAGAACAGGTCCCACCTTCCCTGAAAGAGATCCAAATGATTCAGAAACCTGATGCCCTTCCTCCGGCACCATGTCTTTGCCTATGTGTAAAGCTGCATTATCCTCTTATTTCTAACCTCACCAGCTCGTGGCATGAGTAGTAATCCTGAGATCACAACCCTGGAGGTCCTGTCCTTCAACCTAGTGCCAAACTCCCTGAACTCTCCTTCCAGGACCTCTTCACCCTTCCTCCTCATGTCATCTGTCCCTATATAGACCATGACATCTAGCTGCTCACCCTCCTTCCTGAGAATGTCTGAAATCTCAGACATTTCAGACCCTGCTCCAGGGAAGTAATATACCATCTGGGATCCTCGATCTCTTCCACAGAACCTCTTATCTGTCTCCCTAACTATGGAATCCCCTATCACGGCAGCTCACCTCCTCCCTTCCCTTCTCACCCATAGAACCAGACTCTGTGCCAGAGACCTGATCACCATGGCTTGGTTGGGTGTCTCATTTCCACAGCCCCCCCACAACATTTTCCAAAATAGAATGACAAACAGTTTTAGATGCCTGTTTCTTTATTCCAACTAAAGAAATGTCAGCTTTTAAAGTACAAAATACAATATGTACGAGTGCATGGTTGGCGCAACACCTTTACAGTGCCAGCAATTGGGACTGGGGTTTCAATCTCGCGCTGTCTGTAAGGAGTGTTTATGTTCTTCCTGTGTCTGCTTGGGTTCCCTCCAGGTGCTCGAGTCTCCTCCCACCCTCCAAAACGTATGGGGTATTTGGGCAGCATGTGGGCTTGTGGAATGGAAGTGTCTGTTACTATACTCTATGTCTGCATTGAAATGAGACAACTCGCTGAAAAAACCAATTCCTCCTCATCTCCATCTTAGAAATTTACCTATAGTACCAAGGTCTCTCCAGTAAGGAGAAGGTTAGAATGCAAACAAAGAAAGTTTGTAGTAAGTATTTGAATATGGATGGGCAGGTGATAGAGAAGGGAAATGCTCTGGAAGAAGATGAAGGGCAATTGGCAGGAGAAGTAAATAATGTTGTTCTTAAAGATGAGGGAAAACAGGGATTAAAAATTGGGAAATCCCTGAAATTCATATATTTTAATGCCAGGAGTATTGTAAAAAAGGTGGATGAGCTGAAGGTGTGGATTGATACTTGGAAGTATGATGTGGTAGCGATTAGTGAGACATGGTTGCAGGAGGGATGTGATTGGCAACTGAATATCCCTGGGTTTCGTTGTTTTAGGTGTGATAGAGTCGGAGGGGCAAGAGGAGGTGGGGTTGCATTGCTTGTCAGGGAAAATATTACAGCGGTGCCTAGGCAGGATAGATTAGAGGGCACATCCACGGAGGCTATTTGGGTGGAACTGAGGAGTAGGAAAGGAGAGGTTACACTTGTAGGGGTGTATTATAGACCACCCGGAGGGGACCGAGACTTAGAGGAGCAAATCTGTAGGGAGATAGTAGATATTTGTGATAAGCACAGGGTTGTAATTATGGGAGATTTTAATTTTCCACATATAGATTGGGAAACACATTCTGTGAAAGGACTGGATGGGTTAGAGTTTGTGAAATGTGTGCAAGATAGTTTTTTACAATAATATGTAGAGGTGCCGACCAGAGAAGGAGCAGTGTTAGATCTACTGTTGGCAAATGGTCAAGTGACGGAGGTTAGTGTTGGTGAGCACTTCGGGTCCAGTGATCATAATGCCATCAGCTTCAATGTCATTATGGAAAGAGAGAAGTCAGGGCCAAGGGTTGAGGTTTTTGATTGGGGAAAAGCTAGATTTGAGGAGATGCGAAAGGACTTGCAGGGTGTGCATTGGGACAATTTGTTTTATGGGCAGGATGTAGTAGAGAGATGGAAGTCTTTTAAAGATCAGATTTTGAGAGTGCAAAAGCTTTATATTCCTGTTAGGTTAAAAGGAGGGGCAAAAGGTTTGAGAGAGCCGTGGTTTTCAAGGAATATTGGAAACTTGGTTCGAAGAAAAAGGGAGGCGTACATTAGATATAAGAAGCATGGAGTTAAGGAGATGTTTGAAAGATACATTGAATGTAAGAGGAATCTTAAGAGAGGAATTAGGAAAGCTAAAAGAAGGTACGAGAAAACTATGGCAAGCAGGGTGAAAACTAATCCAAAAGAGTTCTACAAATATGTTAATGGTAAGAGGAAAGCTAGAGACAAAATTGGTCCCTTAGAAAATCAGAGCGGAAAACTGTGTGTGGAGCCTAGAGAAATGGGGGAGATATTGAACAGTTTCTTTTCTTCGGTATTCACTAAGGAGAAGGATATTGGGAGATGTGAGATAAAAAAAGCAAATTGGGTAAATATGGGGAATATAGAGATTACAAAAGGTGTAGTTTTCAGGCTTTTGAAGAATATAAAGGTGGATAAGTCTCCGGGACCAGACGGGATCTTCCCCAGGACATTGAGAGAAGTGAAGGAGGAAATAGGAGAGGCTCTGGCGGTAATTTTCCAAATGTCATTAGATATGGGGATAGTGCCGGAGGATTGGCGCATTGCGCATGTGGTTCCGTTATTTAAAAAGGGTTCAAGGAGGAAGCCTGGCAACTATCGGCCTGTAAGTTTGACGTCTGTGGTAGGTAAATTAATGGAGAAAATTCTTAGAGATAGTGCTTATAAACATCTGGATAGACAGGGTTTGATCAGGAGCACTCAACATGGATTTGTGGGAGGAAGGTCATGTTTGACCAATCTGATTGAATATTTTGAAGAGGTGACGAGGAATGTGGATGAGGGTAGCGCAGTGGATGTTGTCTATATGGACTTCAGTAAGGTTAGTTAGGAAGGTGCAGTCTTTAGGTATAAATTTTGAGATAGTCAAATGGATTGAACATTGGCTGAAAGGGAGAGGCCAGAGAGTGGTAGTGGATAATTGTCTGTCAGGTTGGAGGCCGGTGACCAGTGGTGTGCCTCAAGGATCTGTATTGGGCCCATTGTTGTTCGTTATATACATTAATGAGCTAGATGATGGGGTGGTGAATTGGATTAGTAAATATGCAGACGATACTAAGATAGGTGGAATAGTGGATAATGAAGAAGGTTTTCGAGGATTGCAGAGGGATTTGGGCTGCTTAGAAAAGTGGGCTGAAAAATGGCAGATGGAATTTAATGCTGATAAGTGTGAGGTGCTTCATTTTGGTAAGAAGAATCAGAATAGGACATACGTGGTAAATGGGAGAGCATTGAGGAATACAGAAGAGCAGAAAGATTTAGGAGTAACGGTACATCGTTCCCTGAAGGTAGAAACTCACGTGAATAGGGTGGTGAAGAAGGCTTTTAGTATGCTGGCCTTTATCAATCATTGCATGGAATATAGGAGTTGGGAGGTGATGTTGAGATTGTATAAGACGTTGGTGCGGCCTAATTTGGAGTTCTGCGGGCAGTTCTGGTCGCCTAATTATAGGAAGGATATAAACAGAGTGGAGAGAGTGCAGAGAAGGTTTACCAGAATGTTACCTGGGTTTAAGCATCTAGAGTATAGGGAGAGATTGGACAGATTAGGTCTTTATTCTTTGGAGCGTAGAAGGTTGAGAGGGGATTTGATAGAAGTATTTAAGATTATGAAAGGGATAGACAGAGTGGATGTGGATAGACTATTTCCGTTAAGAGGAGGAAAGATTAAAACAAGAGGACATGAGTTAAGAATTAAGGGGCAGAGGTTTAGAGGTAACATGAGGGGGAACTTCTTTACTCAGAGAGTGGTAGCCGTGTGGAATGAGCTTCCGGGAGAAATAGTGGCGGCGGAGTCAATTGTATTATTTAAGAAAAGGTTGGACAGGTATATGGATGAGAAGAAGATGGAGGGTTATGGGCATTGTGCAGGGAGGTGGGACTAGAAAGGGGTGTTTGGTTCGGTGCGGACTAGAAGGGCCTAATGGCCTGTTTCCGTGCTGTAATTTCTGTAATTGTTATGTTATTTTACAAACCCCCACAGGGTGACCCCTCTGCCTCCTGTGTTCCAAAGAGAATAAATCCAGCCTATTCAATCTCTCCCTATAACTCCTGACCTCCATTCCAGGCAACATGCTGCTGAATCTCTCTTCAAGCTCTCTGTTGGTACCACAGCTTTCCTATAATGTGGTGACTATGTGCACAAAACCCCACACATGGTCTAGCCAATGTTTGGCCCATTTGCAACCTGACATCCCAACTCTTATACACAATCCCTTGGCCTATAAAGGAGGAATACAAAATGCTTTCTTCACTACCCTACCCAGCTTTGCTGTCACTTTCAGGGAGCCATGGATTTGAACCCAAGAACTCTCTGCACATCAATGCTCCAACATTCTTGTGTTTTGTTCTCCCTTTTACCTGTCACCCTTTTTTCTCATTTCTCTCTTCCCATCTGTTCCCTCTCCCTCTCTGTCCCTCTTTCTTCTTCCCTTTCCACTCTCTACCCCTTTTTCATGCCCTTTCTCCCTTCATCACTCATTTCACCTGCTCTCTCTCCTCCTTCTCACATTCTTCTCCCTGATTCTCTCTCTGTCCATGCCCTTGTTTATGTCTCTCTCTCTTTTCCATGCCCCTCTTTCCCCATCTCCTCTTTATCATCCTTTCCCTCTTTCTTACTTTGGTTCCTTTCTCGCCCTCTTTCACCTTGTTCTTTCTTTTTATCTCTTCTTTCCCTCTCCCTCTGTTTGGCATCTTCTCTTTCCCCGTGCTCTCCTTCCACAGCATGGAAACGGGCCTTTTGGCCCAACTAGTCTGTTTCAACTATTAACCTGTCTCTGCCCACTGACCTGCACCCAGACCATAGCCCTCCATATCCCTCCTATCCATGTATCTCTGCATACAGAAATTCCCCCTCATGTTCCCTTTAACCTTTTTCCCTTTCACCCTGAATACGTGTCCTCTAGTTTTTATCTCACCTAATCTCAATAGAAAAAGCCTGTTCACATTTACTCTGTCTATACCATCGTAATTTTGTACACCTCATGAAATTTCCCCTCATACTTCAACACTGTAGGGAGTAAAGTCCAAACCTGTTTAACCTTTCCCTGTAACTCAGTCCTCAAGCCCTTTCTCCTCTTCCTTCAAATTTCTTTTTCTGACCTACCTTTTTCGCTCTGCCTTTCTCCCTTTCTCGCCCCTCTCTCTTATCCATTTTCTTTCTCCACCCATCCACTCACTCTCCCCCATTGTCTCTTTATCTCTCTTACCCCCTTCTCCCTTTCTCCACTAGTCTTCTTCCCCCCCCCCCCCCCCTTCCCTTCCCATAGAACACTATAGCACAGAAGCAGAATCTTCGGCCATCTCGTCTGTCATGAACTTTAATTAGTTCCAATGACTTACACCTGGATCATATCCCTCCATACCCCTCCCAACCATGTACCTGTCCACATTTTTCTTATGTTAAAATTGAGGCCACATTCATCACTTCAGCTGGCAGCTCATTCCACATCCCCACCACTCTCTGTGTGAAGAAGTTTCCCTTAATGTTACCTTTAAACCTTTCCCCTTTCACCCCAAACCTGCAGAAAGCAGAGGGTAGTAGTGGGAGGAAAGTATTCTGCCAGGAGGTCGGTGACTAGTGGAGGGGCCGCAGGGATCTGCTCTTTGTGATTTTTATAAATGACCTGGATGAAGAGGTGGAAGGATGGGTCAGTAAGTTTCCAGATGATACAAAGGTTGGAGGAGCTGTGGATAGAGCTGAAGGTTATCATAGGCTACAAAGGGATAAAGACAGGATGCAGAGTTGGATGGAAAAGTGGCAGATGGAGTTCAATCCGGATAAGTGTGAGGTGTTGCATTTTGGAAGGACAAACCGGAAGGCTGAGTACATGGTCGATTACTTAATAGTGTCGATGAACAGAGGGACCTTGGGGTTCAAATCCATACATCCCTCAAGGTCACTGCACAGATTCATAGGATAGTTAAGAAGGTCTTTGGGAAGCTGGGATTCATTAATATGGGAATTTAATTCAGGGGTAGAGAGGTCATGTTGCAACTCAGGTGAGACCACACTTAAGAGGATTGTGTTTAGTTCTGGTCATCTCATTATAGGAAGGATGTGGAAGTTATGGAGAGGGGGCAGAGGAGATTTACCAGGATGTTGCCTGGATTGGAGAATGTCTTGTGAGGCAAGGTTAGAAGAGCTGGGAATTTTTTCTTTGGAGCATAGAAGGATGAGAGGTCTACAAGATTCTGAGAGGCATAGATAGGGTGGATGGCCAGCACCTGTTTCCCAGGGCAGGAATAGCAAACACCAGAGGACATGTGTACAAAGTGAAGGGAGGGAAGTTTAGGGGAGACATCATAAAAAAATTATAGCTCAGTACAGGCCCTTCAGCCCTTGATGTTCTGCCAACCTGTTTATTTCTACCAAAACAAAATGTAACCCTCCCTACCCCATAACCCTCTATTTATCTTCCATCCATTTGTCTGTCTGAAAGTCTCTTAAATACCCCTAATGTTCCAGCCTCCACCACCACCCCTGACAAGGCATTCCAGGCACCCACAACCTCTGTGTAAAACAAAAAAAAACCCTACCCCTTACATCTCCCCTAAACTTCCGCCCCTCCCCCTTCATTTTGTACATCTGTCCTTTGGTGTTTTCACCTCCTGCCCTGGGAAACAGCCACTGGCCATCCACCCTTTCATCAGGGGTAATTTTTTTTATACAGGAGTGGGGTTGGAGGCTGGGTCATTCATGGGATTTAAGAGACTCTTAAACAGGCACATGGATATAAGTAACATTGAGGGTTATGAGATAGGGAGGGTATAGAATTTTTTTGGTTGGAATAAATGGGTTGGCACAACATCGAGGGCTGAATGGGCTGAACAATGCTGCAGTGATCTTTGATCCTATCCCACCAAACCTTAGAGGAAAAAAGCCTGCTTGCATTTATTGTCTATACCTCTCATAATTTTAAATGCCTCGATCAAATCTTCCCTCATCCTTCTATGCTCCATGGAATAAAGTCCTAACCAGTTTCACCTTTCCCTGTAACTCAGTTCCTGAAGTCTGGGCAACATCCTAGTAAATCTTCTCTGCACTTTTTCTATCTTATTGAGATCCTTCCTGTAGTTCCACGTCCAAACCTGTACACAATTCTCCAAATTTGATCTCACCAATGTCTTATACCATAACATCACAACTCCTACACTCAATGCGCAACTCTTTGATTTATGAAGGCCAACATGCCATAGCTCTCTTTCCGTCCACTTTGGTTCCCTCTTCCATCTCTCCACCCCAGTCTCTCCTTTCTTCATCCCCTCCATTTCTCCTCATCTTTTTCCCTCTTATTTCTCTCTCCACCCTTACTCCCTCCCCTGATCTCCCTTTGTTTTCCCTCTGCCCTATCTACATCACTGTTCTTTCCCTCACTACCTACTCTCCGTCTTCCTTCTCCCTTCCTCCCTCACCCCCTCCTTAATCTCCCTCCCCCTCCCCTCCCTTTCTCACTCCTTTCCCTTCCTCCTCTCCCCCACCCCAATCATTCCTCCCACCCCTCCCTATTCTCCCCTCACCACTCCTTCCTCTCCCCTCCCCCTCCCCTCCACTTCTTCCCTCCTTTCCCTCCCTCTCCCCTCCTCCCTCACCCCCTCCCTCCTTTCCCTCCCCACCTCCAAACCCTCCTCCCTTTCCACCTCACCCCAACCACTCCCCTATCGTTCCCCTTCTCATCTCTTCCACTCCTCCCTCACACCCTCCTCTCCCTCCTCCCTTACACCTCTTTCACTCCCTCTCCATTTTCCCTCACTTCCTCTCTCCCTTTTCCCGATCTCCCCTCCACCCTCACCCCTTCCCCCTCCCTGTCTTCCCCCTCTTCCTCTCCCCTGTCTTCCCCCTTTCCCTCTCCCCCTCCTCCTCCACCTCCTTCCTCCTCCCTCTCCCCCTCCACCCTCTCCTGAGCGAAACTGTGAACGAAGGGCCGGTTTCCACTGATATGTAGACATTCCCAGACGCTCCAATGGAACTCGCGCCGATTCAACCTCAGGCTGATTCGCTGCTGTGACTGACGGGCTGCGACTTTCCTCCTCCCCCCCATTCAAGCCCCCTCTTCAGTCCCATCCCGTCTCCCCCACCCCCCTTTTCTCCTCCCCCAGTGTGGACGTGGTCTCCCACAGCCGTGACGCTTCTGCCCGCTGTCCTGTAGTTGCCAGTGGGAGTAGCGCCGGCGAGTGGGCTCCGAGGACCGGGCACCGAGTGGCTGAGGCTGTGGAGCCGGCGCTTATGGACCTGTGAACTTCCCTCTGCCCGGACCAGCAGCCGATCTCCGACCTGCGCTCGCCTCTCGCTCTCTGCTCTCCGACCTCTCCGCTCAGGACACTGGCCACCATGACGGGCAGGTCTGACACCAGGTGGAAAGTGAAACGGTGCTGCCGGCACCTCTCCCTCTGCACCCTGGCACTCGCTTGCGCCTTGCTCCAGACAAGTAGCGCGGCGGCAGGTAAGTGGAGACCAAGCCGCAGGCGCACCGTCCCTGCCGTAATCCCCACACGCCCCCCCCCCCCATTCGCACCCTCTCCCCTCACCCCCCACCCCTCATCCTCTCCTATACCCAAATCCCTCACTCCTCTCCCCTCACCTCCACCCTTTCCCTTCACCCCATCCTCTCCCTTCTCCCCCACCCTCAGCCCTCTCCCGTCACCCCACCCTCTCCCATATCCACATCCCCCACCCTCTCCCCCACACCTAAATCCCTCACCCTCTCCCATACCTAAATCCCTCACCCTCTCCCCTCACCCCCACTCTTTCCCTTCACCCATCCTCTCCCCTCACGCCCATCCTCACCCCTCTCCCTTCACTCCCACCCTCTCCACATCCCTCACCCTCTCCCCTCACCTTAACCCTAACCCCTCTCCCTCTCCCACACCCTCACCGTCTCCCCTTCACCCTCACCCTCTCCCCCCACCCTCTCCCCCCACCCTCTCCCCCCTCCTCTCCCCCCTCCTCTCCCCCCACCCTCTCCCCCCACCCTCTCCCCCCACCCTCTCCCCCACCCTCTCCCCTCTTCCCTCTCCCCCACCCTCTCCCCTCTTCCCTCTCCCCTCACCCCTCATCCCTCATCCCTCACCCCTCACCCCTCATCCCTCACCCCTCACCCCTCATCCCTCACCCCTCTCCCCTCATCCCTCTCCCCTCATCCCTCTCCCCTCATCCCTCTCCCCTCATCCCTCTCCCCTCATCCCTCTCCCCTCATCCCTCTCCCCTCATCCCTCTCCCTCACTCACCCTTTCCGTCTCCCCTCTACACACACCCTCACCATCTCCCTTCATCACCCTAACTCCCTTGCACTCTCACTCCCTTCTCTCTCCCACTCCGTTACTCTCCCCATCTCCCTCTCCTCCACCCTCCCTTCCTCTCACTATTTCCCTCTCTTTCCTCACACGCACAATCTCCCTTCATCTCCTTCACTCCCAGCTCATTCTCTCCCACCGGCCCTCTCCCCCTCCCCTCTCTCCCATTATCGCTCCCTCCCTCCCTCCCCCTCTTCCCCATCTCCCCCCCCCCCTCTCCCTCCCTCAGCAGGATATTGTCAGTTATTGCAGTTGGCAGAGTTGGACATTAAATCTCAGGCGTGGGCCAGCAATGGGGTGACGGCCGTGAGGGGATGGATGTGGCTCCCAGGCGGCCAGCGCTGCCCTGCGCCGCACGGTCTGTCAATGGTCCGCAAGGTGTGTGCGGAGCACTCGGACGGAGTGCGGTAGCGGGCAGTTAGGGGTTAACCCGCTCACTCCATTCCCTCGGGTCACCCCGATCAAGACGTGAGCCTCGCTCCCCGGCCCGAAGACCAGGGCTGAGAGCCCGTTCCCGGGCAGCGCCGGGATCCTCGGTAGGGAACGTCGGGCTGGGACTGGAGGCTCCCTCACGGCAGGGCGCGAGTCGCGAAGCTCCCTCAGGGCAGGGCGACTGAAGCGAGAACAATCATAGGCGACGTTCAAATGTAGACGATAATCACACAAGTTCCGAGTGCACGAGGCTGTTCTGCCCATCCAGTTGGTGCTAGCCCTGTTTCCAGTCTCTCTGGTGCTTGATAAACCTGCTCCCACTGCTCCAGTCCCAGCTTGAAACCCCTGTCCATCCCGTCTGGAGTGGGGGGAACAGTCCGAATGGAGTTGGGGGAGAAAGGGGGGGTGTGAAATAGACCATTGGCAATGGTGGGGGGGGGGGGGGGGAACAGATTGGAGTCGGGGAACAGACCTGGAGTTAAGGGGTTACAGGCTGGAATGGGGGAAGCAGAACATCCGGATGGTGATGCAGACTGTCAGAATCATGGTGTCTTACAACTTTGAAATGGTGGTTCGGCCCAACTTATCTGTGCCAATCATGTTGTTTCTCTGAGCTAGTCCCTGTGCTTGGTCAATATTCCTGTAAGCTTTCTAACTTTACAATCATCCTCTCCTCTACCACTTATTCTGGCAGATAGTTTGAGTGGAGAAGAAGGGCTGGAGTACAGCATGCCACGTTGCATTGGTACAGAACGTTGGTGCAGCCACACTGGGAGCCTTGTGGCCAGTTGTGATTGTCTAGCATTAAGAAGGATGTCAGTCAGCTGGAACGGTTACAGCATGTTAGAGCTTGACTGCAGGGAAACCAGCCCAATGTCCATAGTGACCAATTTGTTGTCTGCATTCAGCCCATATTGCTTGGAGCCTTTCCTATCCGTGTACCAGTCTAAATGGTCTTGGCCCAAAACGCAGACTGACCTGATCAATTCTCTCCACAGATGCTGCTTATCTCGCTGAGCCCCTCCAGCCTCTCATTGTTCAATCAAGATTCCAGCATTTGGTGTTTTTTGCATTGTCTTTTAAACATTAGAACTGTCCCCGCTTCGACAAACCCTTCTGCGATCTTCTTTTACAGGCTCACCACCTTCTGTGTAAAGGATGCCCCACATTCCACTTTAAATCCTCCCCTCTGACCTATATCTATCACCTTTAGCTTTAGACTCCCCACACTGGAAAATTACTGTGACTACTTACTGTATCTCCGTCCCTCATGATTTGGTAAATCTCTATACATTTCCCCTTAGCCTCCTATCACCCATGGAGAAACGTCCCAGTGTATCGAGACTCTCTTTATTTAAAATTCCTGTGAATCTTTCCAGCTAAATGACATCACTCCTATAGTGAGGTGGGGTCCCAGAAGACTGGACAGTTGCCAGTGTTGTAGCTTTGTTCAAGAAGGGACATAGGGATACTAACGAGTCTCCCATCAGTGTGGGGAAATTATTAGTGTTGCTACTTAGGCAGAGCATTTATACACATTCTCCAAGTGCCAGCCAGATTAGCGACTGTCACCATGGCCTTGTGAAGGGCAGGTCGTGTCCTACAAATGTGATGGAGTTTTGGGAGGAGGTGACAAAGGTGGTTGATGAGAGCAGGGACTTTAGTGCATGTCTGACTAAGTTGGGTGTACTTAAGGCACAGATTCATGGGAATCCGAATAGTCAGGATATCAAAGTTTATTGGGGAGAAGGCAGGGGAGTGGGGCTGAGTGGGAGAATGGATCAGTTCATGATGGAATCTCGATGGGCTGAATGGCCTACTTCTACTCCTATATCTTATGGTCTCTCATGATAGGCTGATCCTGAAGGTTCAGATGCATGGGATCCGCAGTGAACTGGGAGTTTGGATTTGGAATTGCCCAGCCCACAGAAGAGGGTAGTGGTGGAAGGGTGTTATTATGACTGGAGGCCTGTGACCAGTGGTGTTTTGTGGGGATGGATATTGGGACCCATGATGTTTGTGATATATTTAAATTACCTGAATTAAAAAGTAGGTAGATGAGTTGATGTTTGCTGTTGACACTAAGATTGGTGGAACCGTGGACAGTGCAGAGGGCTATCGAAGGATATACTGTATATCAGTATGGACTAGAGGGGCCGAGATGGCCTGTTTCCTTGCTGTGATTGTTATATGGTTATATCAGTTACAGATATAGGCTGAGAAATGGCAGATTGAGTTTAATCCAGACAAGTGTAAGATGTCGCATTTTTGAAAGTCAGATGTAAGAGGAATGCATGTACAGTAAGTGGCAGAACTCTATTGAGCAGAGGGTTCTGGGGTCCAAGTCCATAGATTGTTGAAAGTAGACTGGGTGGTAAAGAAGGCATATGACATGCTTTGCTTCATTGGGCAGGGCATTGAGTTTAAAAATAAGGAGGTCACATTGCAGCAACATAAAATTGAGTTGAGCTGCACTTGTGTGCAATTTAGGTCATCCCGTTACAGGAAGGATGTGGAGGCTTTGGAAAGGAGACAGAAGAGAATGAGAAGGTTGTTGTCTGAATTGGAGGGTATGATCTTCAAGGAGATGTTGGGCAAACAGTTGTTTTCTGAGGAGCGTCAGTAGTTGCGGGGAGACCTGATAGTTAATAAAATTATGAGGGCCATTTAGAGGATAGTGAGTCTATTTTTCCCAGGTTCACATAGTAGAGGACATGGATTTTAGGTGAGGGAGGGTGGTAAATTTAAAGGAGATATGTGAGGCAGGTTTTGATCTAGATGGTGGTAAGTGTCTGGAATGGCCTGCCAGGGGTAGTATGAAAACACATAGAACACTGCTGCATAGAAGGAGGCCTTTTGACCCTTCTAGTCTGTGCTGAACTATTGTTCTGCCGTCCCACTGACCTGCACCCAGTCTATATCCCTCCCATCCATATACCTATCTATATTTTCTTAAATGTTAAAATTAAGCCCGCATTCACCACATCAGCTGGCAGCTCGTTCCACTCTCCCACCACTCTCTGTGTGAAGAGGTTCCCCCTCTTGTTCGCCCTAAACTTTTCCCCTTTCACCCTTAACCCATGTCCTCTGGTTTGTATCTCACCCACCCTCAGTGGAAAAAGCCTGTCTATACCCATCGTAATTTTATATACCTCTATCGAATCTCCCCTCATTCTTCTACGCTCCAGGGAATAAAGTCCTAACCTGTTTAACCTTTCCCTGTAACTCAGTTCCTGAAGTCCGGGCAACATCCTAGTAAATCTTTTCTGCCCTCTTTCTATCTTATTGATATCTTTCCTATTCTCCAAATTTGGCCTCACCAATGTCTTATACAACTTTACCATAACGTCCCAACTTCTGTACTCAATACTTTGATTTATGAAGGCCAATATTCCAAAAGCTCTCTTTACAAGCCTGTCCACCTGTGACGCCACTTTCAGGGAATTATGTATCTGTATTTCCAGATCCCTCTGTTCTCCCGCACCCCTCAGTGCCCGACCATTCACCGTGTACGACCTTTCTTAGTTTGTCCTTCCAAAATGCAACATTTCACACTTGTCTGCATTAAATTTCTTTCATTTTAAAATATTTTTATTGAGTTTAATAAAAAGCTTTAACACAAAGTAAACTAATGATAACATAAATCAAATCACATTATATACATGTCTCATATCAATTGTCAATGAGAAGCAGAACCATGATTATTAGGGAACGTATTTCATCCAGGACATATTAAACAATTAAATCATAACCCGTATTGTGTCCAAAATCAATATTGAATACAAAAGTTATACAAATACTCCATGTAAAATTCCCTTCTAGAAGATATTTTGTCCTTCCCTGACGTGATCTTGTTGATCTGTGACATGATCCGTGATCTGTAGTTAAACTTCCTTTACTTGTCAATAATAAAAAGGGAAGAAAGGAATTTTGTTCTCCCTACTAATCTATCCAACCTTCCCCCCCACCAAAAAAAAACCAAGGTTATCTGATTGAATAGCGGCCCCCAGACACCAGGCAGGAAGTCCCTGGAACATCCACCCCACTTCAATCCTCAGATTATGCTAACAATCCATGATTGGGCCCCACATCTTATCAAATTCACACTTTGCATCTTTAATATTAGATCTAATTTTTCCAAACTTAAATAACCCGCGACATCATGTAACCACTTGAGGTGAGTGGGTGAAACATTATCTTCCCACTTCATCCAAATTGCTCGTCCTGCTATCAACAAAGCAAAAGCTCGATTCTCTTCTGGGTTGAGGACAGAGATATCTCCTCTTCCAGAGAAAAACCAGACAAAAATATCAAAGGTCATGGTTCTCATTTAGTCTTAAGAATCGTTATAAAGTTTGGAAAATCTCTTTCCAGAAATGTTCGAAGCTCAGACACTCCCAAATCATACAAATCAATCAAGCATCTCAAATTTTATACTTATCACATAATGGATCCATATCAGGATAAAATCGAGATAAATTAACTTCAGATGTGTATTCTGTGCACCACCTTAAATAACAACAATGTATTGTACAAAATGAAGATTCTTTGATCACATTAAGAATTGTGTCCCAATCCTCGTCCGAGAATGTTCCATTCAAATCACACTCCCAATCGTTCTTAGTCCTGGCCATTGAGGCCATTCTTAAATCCATTAAATTATTATAAATATTTGATATTAATCCTCCATGGGAAAATTGCAAATTAAAAAATACATCAAGTATATTCACCAGAAATTCAAGGAAAATCAGAAAATTTGGACTGAATAAAATGCCTAATTTGGTTTTTTAAATCTTTATGATATAAAATACAGATAGAAACTAAAACCCTACAAAATACATAATATCCCCCTACTACTCACCCCCTCCCCTTCCCTTCCCCCTCCCACCCTCCCCCCACCCCCCCTACATCCCACCCCTAACTACCTCTACAAAAAGAGCAAAAAACATAGCTCGGTAAATTATCCATTGCTGTGGAGTGTGCCAAACCCTTAACATCTTAAAAAAAATGCTTTGAAGATATATCCAAACCCATACATTTCAAATATGGTCCACATTTTAATAAAGGAATAATTATTATGTAAATTATATGTTATCTTTTCTAAGTAAATACAAGATCTCAACTCATTATGCTATCTATGTATATTCAGTTCAATATCATTCTTCCATGTGATTGCAATACATTTCCTGGCTACAGCCAAAGCCAGGCGAATAAATGCCATTTGAAATTTGTCCGTTCTTAAACCCGTTGTTAAGGTTGTAGTATAACTCATTAAGAAAAGTAAAGGATCAAGTGTTAATTTGAATTTGAATAAACCTTCCAAAAATTCCATAATTCTTTCCCAAAAAGTTTTGACTTTTTCACAGGTCCAAACTGAATATAGAAAGTACCAATCTGTTTTCCACAATGAAAGCACAAATCTGAAGAACTAAAGCCATATCTTTTTAACTTCTTAGGAGTTAATGATGCAAGAAATTGGAATTGACTAAACTATATCTCACATTAATCAATTTAGTTACACTATCTTCACACATAGTCATCCATTCCTCCTGAGATATTAAAATAGATAAATCCTTCTCCCATTTACTCTTTGTTTTATATAAATCTGGCTTAATCATCTTCTCTTGTAAGAAAGCATACATTTCAGAAATAAACTCTTTTTTACACAATAAACAATTAAAATTTCAAATTTAGTTTGTTTAGGTAATGTCAAATCACATCCAAATTTATCTATTAATAAAGCACGCATTTGATAATATGCAAATAAAGAATTTGGCAGTATCCCAAATTTTTTCTTAAGTCTAGTAAAAGAAAGAAACATACCCGCCTCAAAACAATCCTCCACAAGTTTAATATCCTTCAGGTCCCAAGTTTTCAAATAGTAATTATTCACTAAAAATTTAAATCACTAATTATTTTATTTTATTCTGATACAATAGAGTCTTAGCTGAAATTTGACCTTTAGTCCCTATAATTTGATCTCTTTTATACCAAATCTCCATTAAATGTCTCAATACTGGTAACTTATAATTTTGTAAAAGATGGGGATTCCACTTATATATAAATTGATGAACATTAGATTCAGAAATCTGTGCTAATTCAACTTTAGCCCATATAGGAGATTGATCAATATCAAACATCCTTTTAATACATTTTAATTGAGCAGCTTCATAATAATTCTGAAAATGTGGTAATTGGTGTCTTCCTAATGCCAATTTTAGTAATGATACCCTAGATCAGGGGTGGCCAACCTTTTAACTTTTAATCTTTAATTTAGACATAGAGCACGGTAACAGGCCATTTCAGGCCATGTGTATGTACCAGGAGTGTAGGTTAATTGGGTGCTGAAATGGCCTGTTACTGTGCTGTATGTCTAAATTAAAAATGTAAAATTAAAAGGTTGGCCACCCCTGCTCTAGATCATTTACTTTTCCATAAAAATAGTCACACTGACGCATTTAATTCTTTAAAAAACTTTTAGAAGTAAACAAAGAATAGATTGAAAAGACATTGAATATGTGGAAAAATATTCATTTTAATACACTTCACACCTTATTAAAGTTAAAGGTAAATCCTTCCATCTATTCAGATCAAATTTGATTTTTATAGTAAAGGTACATAGTTTAATTTACATAAATATTGATAATCAACATCCACAAATACACCTAAATATTTAATTTTATTAGACCACCAGAATTGTGTAATCTGTAATTTGAATAGTCCTCACCTGAAATTGGTAATATTTCACTTTTATTCCAATTAACTTTATAACCTGACATTTCTCCGTACTGTTCCAAACGATTTTGAAGTTGCCCCAAAGATTCTTTAGGATGTGTTAAATATATTAACACATCATCTGCAAACAAATTAATTTTATATTCATCCTCACCTACTTTAATAAAATGCCTAATTTGTAAATATCTAAACAAAGTATCTATTAAAAAGATTAAATTTTGCTGTTAGTTGCTGACTGCATTAAATTCCATCTGCCATGTTTCACCCCATTTTACCAGGTGGTCCAGATCTTCCTCACTGTTCACAACCCCTCCGATCTTTGAGCCATCTGCAAACATGCTGGTCCAATTTACCACATTATCATCCAGATTATTGATATAGACAGCAAACAACAATGGTCCCAGCACCGATCCCTGTGCCATGTTACTACAACTACCACCACTACTCACTGGCTTCTCCTCGAAGCCAATGTTGAATCCAGTTTACTACCTCACCATGAGCCAAGCAACTGAATATTCCTGACTAACCTCCATGTGGAACCTTGTTGAAGGCCTTACTAAACTCCATTTAGCAACTTACACAACCTTTCCTGGTAACCTAGTAAGTTTGGTTAAACATGACCTACCACACAAATCCATGTTGACTATACCTAATCAGTCAATGGCTATCCAAAGACTTATCGAGTATGATGTTAGGCTTATCAATCTATAACTTCTTGGATCATTTTTAGAGCATTTTTTAGTTAATGTTACTTTGGATACTAAAGAAACATTTAAGATGGTTCTAGACAGAAACATGAACATGGAGCCAAGAGAGGGATATGGATGAGGTATGCAAAACAAAGTTTTGGTTTAAATTGGGCATCATGTTTGGCACAGAAACATGGCCCAAAGGGCCTGTTCCTGTGCTATAGGTTCTAGGTTCTGTTTGTGGGTGAACAAAACTGTGCACAGTATTCCAAGTGTGGTCTCACTATGTCTGAATCATGAGTGCCTAACGTTTGTATACCCTACCCAGTGAAGGCAAGTGTGCACCTGTACCCATAGGTGTTCTACAACACTCTTCAGGACCCAATCATTCAACGTCTAAGTCCTGTGCTGCAACTCACACTGGTCAGAGCTAAGTTCCTGGTCCACCTTCCCAACTGATCGAGGTCTAGTTGTAAAATTGGATACGTTTCCTCACTGTCCATGGCACAACCAATTTTGGTGTCATTGCAGATTTATAAATCTTGTTAACAATGTTGCCATCTAAATTGTTGAGAAAGATCACAAATAGCAGTGGATCCAGTACCAACTCCTGCGGCACCCCACTGTCACAGGCCTCCATTCAGAACAACATCTTTCCACTTTACTACCCTCTGTCTCCTTTCAAAGTTCAAGTCAATTGTCAGAATACAATAAGGACTTTATTCCCTGGAGTGTAGAAGAATGAGGGGAGATTTGATCGAGGTATTTAAAATGATGAGCAGGAGGGATAGACAGAGTAAATGTAGGTCGGCTTTTTCCACTGAGGGTGGGTGAGATACAAACCAGAGGACATGGGTTACAGGTGAAAGGGGAAACATTTAGGGGGAACATGAGGGGGAACTTCTTCACCCAGAGAGTGGTGGGAGTGGGCATGAGCTGCCAGCTGAAGTGGTGAAAGTGGGCTCAACTTTAACATTGAAGAAGAATTTGGATGGGTCCATGTAGGGGTATGGAGGGCTATGTCCAGGGTGCAAGTCAGTGGGACGAAGCTGAATAATAGTTCAGCACAGTCTAGAAGGGCCAAAGGGCCTGTTCTTGTGTTATAATGTTCTATAGTTCCTTGATATCACATTCTTTCTCTTGTGGGCCTGGCAGAATTTCTACTTATTTGTAACTGTAAACTGTACTCAAGAGAAAAATGTAAACAAACTGACTGCACAAATATTAAAAAATAAATTTTCATTAATCAAAGTTCAAATTGATCACATCGCGTACAACCCTGAGATTCCTTTTCCTGTGGGTCAGGCAGAATTTCTACTTTATCAGTAGCTGTAAACTGTAAATAATGTGCAAAGAAGAGTCCTTAAACGAGTCCCTGATTGAGTTTGTGGTTGAGGAGTCTGATGGTGGAGGGGGAGCAGCTGTTCCTGAACCTGGTGGGGTGAGTCTTGTGGCACCGAGACCTCTTTCCTGATGGCAGCAGCGAGAACAGAGTGTGTGCTGGGGGGGTGGGTCTTTGATGATTGCTGCTGCTCTCCGACGGCAGTTTTCCCTGCAGACATTTTTCATGGTGGGGAGGGTTTTGCCTGTGATGTCCTGGATTGTGTCCACGACCTTTTTGAGGGCTTTATGCTCAGGGGTATTGGTGTCTCCGTACCATACCATGACGCAGCTGGTCACCACACTTTCCATCACATATCTGTAGATGTTTGCCAAGGTTTTCAGTGTCATCCTAAACCTCCACAAATTCCTGAAGAAGTAGGGGCACTGATGTGGTTTCTTCACGATGCCATTGGTGTGTTGGGTCCAGGAAAGATCCTCCGAGATAGTGACTCTCAAGAACTTAAATGTGCTCACCCTCTCCACTTCTGATCCCCAATAATCACTGGATTGTATTCCTCTGGTTTTCCCTTCCTGAAGTCAACAGTCAGCATCTTAGTTTGGTGACATTGAGTGTGAGGTTGTTGTTGGTGACACCATTCAGCCAAGTTTTCAATCTCCATCCTGAAGCAGACTCTTCGCCCCTCTATAAAACCCACTACCGTGGTATTGTCAGCAAATTTGTATATAGTGTTGCTGTTGTACTGAGCTGCACAGGCATAGGTGTAAAGTGAGTAGAGCAGGGGCTTAAGAACACAGCCCTGTGGTGCTCTGGTACTGATGGAGATTGTGGAGATGTTCTTAACAATCCTCATTGATTGTGGTCTGGAGGTGAGGAAATCCAGGATCCAATTTCACGGTGGGGCGTTGGAGTTGGAGTGTTGAAGTTTGCTGATCAGTTTTGAGGGGATGATAGTGTACAATGCTGAACTGTAATCAATAAAGAGCATCCTGAACAATGCGTATTTGCTGTCCAGTTTAAATCCTATGGACTAGCTCCCCTTGGATCCCACATGATTTAACCTTCCATATGAACCTGCCATGTGGGACTTAGTCAAAGGCCATGCTACAGTCCAAATATACAGCATCCACTGCCCTGCCTTCAAAGCTCCTGGTCAGCTTTGTGAGACAAAATATCCCAAGTATAACGCATGCTGACCACTTTGTGTCCCTCACAATCATCTCCAGCAATGTTTCAACCATTGACTTCTGGCTTCTTGTTGCCTGGCTTGGCCTTGCTACTCTCCTTCACACCACCACATTGGCCACTCTCTGCTCTTACGGCCAAAGATGATGTAAATATCTCATCAAGGGCCTCTGCCATTTATTCCCACAAGGAGCGAGGATACACTCCTTTAAGGCCCTGGGATTTGACCTCTTTCGTATGCTCCAAGCCTTCTGATCCCTCCTTCCTGGTCGTCCTAACATGGATCAGCACCTTACTTCTCATTTCTTTCAATTCCCTGGTGTCTGTGATCTCCCCCACAGTGATGAGTATTTATTTAAAATCCTGCCCATCTCCTGTGGCTCCTCACAAAGGCAGCTCTGTTGATCTTTAATGGGACCAGTTCTCTCCCTTACCACCCACTTTTTCACTGAATCTTCCTGCAGAGTCTCCTTGATCCTGCCCACCAGCTCCATCTCATGTCCTCTTTTTGCTGTTCTGAGTTCCACCATAAGTTTACACGTAGACTTCCTGGAGTCATCAAGGGGTTCTCTTGATCTGTACTGATAAAATATGAGATAAGCCTCCTTTTTCCTGACAAGTATTCCTTGTTAATCAGTGTTCCTTACACCTACCAGCCTGGTCCTTCACCCCAAAAGGAATACACAGTGCCTGAACTCCTGCTATCTCACTTTAAAAAATGCCCCACTTTTTCTTGTCCTCTCAACTGCCAACATCCTCTCCCAGTCAACCTACACGTTCCTGCCTCACTGATCCAAAATCAGTCTTGTCCCAATTAAGGACTTTAATTTCATGGACCAGTCCCACCTTTCTCCACAACTATTTTTACAATGAATGTCGTTGAGGTCACTGGACCCAAAGAGCTCCCCCACTGTCACTCCAGTCACTTGCCTGGTCTCGTTCCCCAAGACAAACACCAGTGTAGACCCCACTCTACCAGGGGCCTCGGTTTATTGATTGAGGAAACTCTCAGACCCACTTAACAAATTCCACCCCATAAGATCCTTTTATAATGTTCGTGCCCCAGTCAATATTAGGAAGTTAAAATCTCCCTGTTACACTATCCTATTATTCTTACAGCTATCTGCAGTTTTCCTACACATCTGTTCTTGCATTTCCTGTGGACTATTTGAGGGTCTATAAAAGTGATCATACCCTTCTTGTTTCTAAGTTCTACTCATATTGCTTCACTGGATGATCCCCAAAAATATATTTTAAAAATGTAATTTATTTAAAAAAAATGTAGACATACAGCTCGGAAACAGGTCCTTTCGGCCCACGAGCCCATGCCGCCAAATGACATCCAGTTGACCTACAACCCCCAGTAGGTTTTGAAGGGTGGGAGGAAACCGGAGCCCCTGGGAAAACCCACGCCGACACGGGGAGAACATACAAACTTCTTGCAAATTCCTATGTAAGCACTGCTATATCTTTTGTTATCAAAAAGGCAAATCCTCCCTCGCCCACCATTTCCTGCCCCTCTATTGCGCCTCTCGCTTCTGTATCCTTGAACATTCAGCTGCCAGTCTTGCTCGTCTCTCAGCAACATTCTGTTTTGGGCACACAATATCCTAGTCTCCTGAGATCATTTAAACCTTCCCAAGAAGCACAAGCAAGTCTTCCAGCCAGTATATTGGTCACTCTCCCTCCAATTCCCCTTGATCATCATATATCTGCCACAAAAGAGATCTGAATTTTCCAAGAACCTGAATCCCTGCCCCCACACCAGTTCATCTCCAATATTTAGTTGGCCTATCTTTCTATTTTTAAAAATGATGTTAGACATGCAGAACTGTTACAGGTGATTTTGAGCCATAAATCAATGCCGCCCAATTGCACCCAATTAACAAGCAACCTTGGTATGTTTTGAAGGGTGGGAGAAAACTGGAGCCCCTGGGGAAAACCCATGGACACAAGGGGAGAACGTACAAACTCCTTACAGACAGCGTGGGATTCGAACCCTGGACCAGATTACTGGTGCTGTCAAGCTGTTGTGCTAACCGCTACACCAACTGTGTCACCCCAACCTCACTGGCATGTGGTTTTGAGAGTCTCACCAAGATCACTCTCCTCGACGACCTCCTTTTTGGTTTTGTTCCCAGATCCTTAAAATTAATTCCCAGGATCTACTACCATCCGCCATAGTAACAGGTCTACAGTGGATGCCATCTCACTGGCTCTACACAAACTTCTGGATCACCTGGACGGCAAAAATGCATATATCAGGATGCTCTTTATCGACAACAGTTTGACATTTAACACCATCTTCCTCTCAAAACTGATCAGCAAAGTCCAAGACCTGGGCCTCAACACCCCACTATGTAATTGGATCATGGATTTCCTCACTTCCAGACCACAATCAGTGAGGATTGGTAAGAACACCTCCTCCACAATCTCCATCAGTACCAGAGCACCATAGGGCTGTGTTCTTAGCTCCCTGCTCGACTCACTTTACACCTTTTGGTTGTTTAGCTCGATATGACAATAACACCATGTACAAATTTGCCGACGATACCACGGTAGTGGGTTGTATAAAGGAAGGGGATGAGTTAGCCAACAGGAGGGAGATTGAAAACTTGGCTGAATGGTGTCACCAACAACAACCTCACACTCAATGTCACCAAAACTAAGGAGCTGATTGTTGACTTCAGGAAAGGAAAACCAGAGGTTTACAATCCAGTGATCATTGGGGATCAGAGGTGGAGAGGGTGAGCACATTTAAGTTCTTGGGAGTCACTATCTCAGATGATCTTTCCTGGACCCAACACACTAATGGCATCATGAAGAAAGCTCATCAGCGCCTCTACTGCCTCAGGAGTTTGCGGAGGTTTGGTATGACACCAGAAACCCTGGCAAATTTCTACAGAGGTGTGGTGGAAAGTGTGTTGACCGGCTCCATCCTGGTCTGGTATGGGAACATCAATACTCCTGAGTCTAAAGCCCTGCAAAAGGTAGTGAATACAGCCCAGGACATCACAGGCAAAACCCTCTCCACCATCAAGAACATCAAGGGGAACGCTGCCGTCGGAGAGCAGCAGCAATCATCAAAGATCCATGTCACCCAGCACCCGCTCTGTACTCGCTGCTGCCATCAGGAAAGAGGTATCGGTGCCACAAGACTCGCACCACCAGGTTCAGGAACAGCCTCTCCCCGTCCACCATCAGACTCCTCAACCACAATCTCAATCAGGGGCTTGTTTAAGGACTCTCAATTCTGCTCTTTATTGATTGTCTTTTTGTTCTCTCTGCATTGCACAGTCAGTTTGTTTACAGTTTTTTTTATTTACATGTATACAGTTTATTGTTTGCACTACCACTAAGTGGTAATTCTGTTGTGGCCACAGGAAAAAGGAATCTCAGGGTTGTCTGTGATGTTATATATGTTCTCTGACAAGAAATCTGAAAAATCTGACCTCGTTCTACCCATGTTGTTGATGGCATTATTCAGTGACCTCTGGCTGCTCACCTTCCCCCTTGACAAGGTTCTGTAACCACCCAGGCCCTGGCATCTGGGGGAGGCAGAGCAAAGCACCATCTTGGTGACATTCTTGCCCTGTGGAACCTCCTGTCTGCCCCTCTAACCATGGTGTCACCTATACAATAGCTCCAGCTGACTCCACCCTTCCCACTGATCCTCAGAGCTTGCTGTCTCCTGACCCACCTGGTGCTGCTGGTCCCTGAAAGGTGAACTCCCCCTTCCCCCAACCCCAACAGTATCCAATGCAGTGGACTGACCACCTGCTTCCATCTAGTTTTGTATCATGGACAACAGTTGTGCCCCCAGGTGATCAACGTAAGTGACAAATAAATGCAGGTCAGCAACCAGTTCTGGGGGTAATCCACGAGTTTAATCCCTCTAGATTGAGAAAGATCTAGGAACCCATACTGGGGGTAATCCTTGAGTTACATCCCTCCGAATTGAGAAGGATCCAGTTATTCCAGCTCTCCTTTTTCTGTGTAACAGCCAGTTTCCAATCCATGCTGAAATATTTCCTCCAATACACAAATTTTTAAACACTGCCCCAACTATTTATTAGTATTTTTGCCAATGGAGACATCAAGTCCTTCAGCATGGAAGCAGGCCCAGAGGTTCATCTTGTCCATGCCGAACAACATGCCTTCATAAGTACAAAATTGCCAGGGGTATAGACAGTAAATGCAAGCAGGCTTTTTCCACTGTGGTTGGGTGAGATGAGAACTAGAGGGTGTGGGTGAAGGTGATAGATGAAAAGTTTAAGGGGAAAATGAGGGGGAACTTCTTCACTCAGAGGGAGGTGGGAATGAGCTGCCAACAGAGGTGCTGGATGCAGGTACAATGTCAACATTTCAGGAACATGGATGGAAGGGGTATGGTCCAAGTTCAGGGAGATGGGACTAGGGGGAATAATAGACCAACATGGGCTAAATGGCTGAAGGGCCTGTTCTGTGCTGTAGTTCTATGGTTTTATCATGAGTGAAACATGTCTGCAGATGCTGTTATTGTAATTAAAACACATCAATTTCACACCATCCCTCAGTACTTGTTTCTTTCCCTCTCTCCCACTCCCTCCACTGTATCTCTATACCTTTCTACCCTCCCCTATACATCCATCCTTCCTCTCTCCTCCCCGCCCTTCCCTCTCTTACCCTCTCTTTCCTGCTTTTCCTCTCCTCCCTCTTCTCCCTCCTCCCCCGCTCTCCACCCCCCGTACTTCACTGCTGCCCCATCTTGTGGAGAACTCATTTTCCGTCGGTATGAATTGGCTTTGTCAGATCTCATTAGAATTAGTCTCATAATGAGGAGCGAACTTGTGACCACAAACTGTTGGTTTGTGAATGGAGAGAAAATGCTGGGCTGGTTCTGCAGTTAGAGTGATCTGCCACCTCACCCTCTCTCACTGACACGTTGCTGGTCAGGGAACTGACTGGTGGTTAGATCTGTCCCTGTCCCAGGCTGGGTCTGGGCCTGGAGCTGGGCTGAGGTGGGGCCCAGTTCCCACTCCCACCTCTCTCACACACACCCTCTTTGTCCCTGCACACAGACAGCTTCTGTGCTGTGCTCTGAACGACGCATTGATTCTCTCAAAGCAGCCAGCTCTCTCTCTCAGGTTTCTGTTTAAAAAAAAAAATAAGCAGGCTGTCCAAGCCAGACTTCTGACTGTCTGCTTTGCAAAGAGGGAGGTGAGGAAATCCTTCCCACAACCCCTTCCCAAAGAGCATTCTGGCACTTGATGAGCAAGCATCCGGCAGGCCAGGAGAAATAGGTAGAAGGAGACGGTGGTCATGATGGGATGGATAGATTGGGGACTGGACTCCGCAGTTGGATCAGTGCTCTATTTCCAATCTCTCAATCACATTGTAGCATCACTGCTGCACCAGCAGCTCCCTTGCCTCCAGCCACCTGGTGCCCAAACTAGACAATTTTAAATATATTTAGACATACAACATGGTAACAGGCCCTTCCTGCCACCCAATTACACCCAGTTGACCTACAACCCCTGGTAGATTTTGAAGGGTGGGAGGAAACTGGAGCCCCCAGGGAAAACCCACGCAGACAGGGAGAACGTACAAACTCTTTACAGACAGCGCGGGATTTGAACTCTGGTCCCGATCGTTGTAACAGCATTGTGCTAACTGCTACCCATCCATGCCGCCCAATCTCCTCCCATTCTCTCTCTATCCCAATCTCTCTCCCAAGACTGACCCAGAGTGACAGTGGATAGTGCCCCTGCCTCGCATGTCAAGAGACCCAGGATGATTCCGACCTCTGGCACTGTCTATATGGAGTTTGCATGTTCTCCCTGTTACTGGGTGGGTTTTCCGCTGGGAGTTCTGGTTTCCCCCCACATCCCACAGACATGCAGATCAGTGGGTTAACTGACCACGGTAAATCATTCCCAGGAGTGTGGGGAGAATGGAGTGGGATCAGTGCAGGATTAATGTAAGAGGGCGGGGGATGGTCAGAACAGACACTGTGGGACAATCAGAGGCCTGAGACACTCAGCAAGTCGGGCAAGGTCTGACCTGAACCTTACACCAGAAATACCACTAGACCTGTTGCAGTGTACAATGTGTTTCCATCTCCTCTCTGACATCCTTCACTGTGGCTTGAATTGTGTTTAGAATGTAAAACAGTCCAGCACAGGAATAGGCCCTTCGGCCCACATGTCTGTGCTAAACATGAAGCACAAATCAAACTAAGACTCTAGTGCTTGCACATGATGGATATCCCTCCACCCCCTTCACTTTCACGTGTCCGTCTAGAAGTCTCTTCAAGGCTAAGATTGCATTTTCTTTCACCACAACTCCTGGCACACCACCTTCTGTTTTTTAAAAAAAAACTTGCCTGGCACATCTTTTAAATTTAGACCTACAGCCCAGTAATAGGCTCTTCCAGCCCACGAGCCCATGCCACCCCATTACACCCAATTAACCTACAACCTCTGGCACATTTTGAAGCGCGGAAACCCACACAGACATGGGGATAATGTACAAACTCCTTACAGACATCGCGGGATACGAACCCAAGTCCTAGTCGCTGATGTCATAACGCTTGGCACTAACTGCTATGCTAACCAGGTTGCCCTTGTCCAAATACGTTGTAAAAAGCAAGTGTCCTCGTACCAAACCCCAAGGCACTCCACTGGTCACTGTTCTCCAGTTTTTAAAAACTGCCCTCTTCACCCATTCTCTGACACCCATCACTGAGCCAATATTTTATCCAATTGGCCTATTGTGCATCTATCCTATGTGCTCCAACATTCCATATCAACCTACCATGTGGGATCTTTTCAGATCCATCAGTAAATTCCATGTAAACAACATCAACTGCCTTGCTCTTTTGTCACCTCTTCAAATAATTCTATCAACTTTGTAAACACTATTTGCTACACACAAGTCCATGCTGACTTTCCCCTGGCCATCCAAATGTTCAAAGATCCAATCCGGAACTTCTGTCTTCAGCAATGAGTTAAAATACTTGTCAAGGCCCCAACAATTTCCTTCCTGCCTTCCCACAATGTTCTGGGGTGCACCTGGTCTGCTCCTGGAGATTTATCCATTTTGATACAATTGAAGACTGTTAACACTTCCTCACTGTTGAAGCAGGTGTACCCAGAGCCATTTTTACTCACCTCCCTCCACCTTCACTTCTACTAATCCTGTTCGACTGAAATCACTCACCAAATATTTATTTCTCATCTCTGGCTCTCACATGAATACCCTTCCTGATCATAAAGTGAACCTGTTTTTGTTTTGGGTTCTCCATTACACTGCCAAAACCATCTAAAAACCTCATTTAATCCTCCTCATTTCCCTCTTCACTATGCTCCTACATTCCTTGAGGTTTCCTCAAACCTGTCTGCCTGTATCGGATATTCCCCCCTTTGTTTTTCTGATCTGTGCCTCTCCAGCTCGAGTTCACCAGGGTTGCTTTACCTTGCTGTTCCTGCCCCTCACACGACTGGGACCTTCCTGATCACACTTTTGAACCCCTCGTATGTCCAGTCAACGATGTGCAGCGCAGTTAGTGTTGAGGTTAGCATGAAGCTATTTCAGCAAACCCGGTTCAAATCCAACACTGTCCCCGTGTCTGTGTGGGTTTCCTCTGAGTGCTCTGGTTTCCTCCCACCCTCCAAAATGTATGGGAAGAGTAGGTTAATTGGGTGCACTGGTTTCAATGGCTGGAATCAGCTTCCAATGTGCTGTAGATACCATTTAAAAAAAATAAAACTATTCTTAGCCTTATCATGCGAAAATGGGCCTTGCCTCAATTTAGATTTTAATATGAAGACCACTGTTTCTTTTTCCATGACTATCTTAAAGCTGATAGAATTGTGGTCTCCGACACATCCCTCAGTTATTTGACCAGCTTCACTTCACAGCACAAGGTCCAGTATTGGCCCTTTCCCAGAAGGCTTTGCCACACATTTGCCGCAGAAAGTTTCCCTGGACACATTGCATAAATTTCATCCCATCCAATCCCCTCACACTCTTGCATTCCCCTCTACAAAGCCTCCACATCTTTCCCGTATCAAAGCAATCATTATTATGTACATTACTCCAAAATGTGGCCTCATCAAAGTTTTATACAGCTTGTAACATTTCCTTAACCTTATTCTGAATACCCCAACTGATGAAGTCTGGTATACCAAACAACATCTTCACCACCCTCTGTGCTTGTGTGGTTGCCTGTAAAGATCCATAGTGCTAAATATCTAGAACCTTCTGCAGTTCACTGCTTTTAAGAGCCTGTCTTTAACCTTACCTTCCCTTCAAACTTGATCCCCTCGCACTCGATCTCCTCAAACGTGATCCCCTCGCACTTAATATCCTCAAACTTGATCCCCTCGCACTTAATATCCTCAAACTTGATCCCCTCAAACATGATCCCAGCACTCGATCCTCTAATCCAGGGGTGTCAAACTCAAATTCACGGAGGGCCAAAATTAAAAACTTGGACTAAGTCGAGGGCCGAACTAAATATTTATTGAAAATTTTCAACAACATCTGCATGTTTTCTCTTCTTTCAACATATGTAATGTTAAACTTTTTCTTATTAAAATAAATGTTAAATAATAGTTTTGGATAAACTCTTTCCAGAAGCATTAACAAATGAGAAATAAAATATTCAATAAATAATATTTCTCTATAGTGGATTTGTCAAATGTTGCTAGTGTGCTGTCGAATAGTAAAATCTGAAGGCTATTGAGAATGTGGGAGAATAACATGATTCCTGAAACAATCAAATGGGTGACTGATTGTGGGCATGAACTCTAGCAGGGTTATTTGCCATGCCCTTTTTCCATTGGTACAGATATCCTTTGATTTACACACTTTTCAAGTTTTATGCCTAATGAGCTTGTATCCAGGTGCAGGACCATTTTTAACCAGGAATATATTTATCACTGTGACATCAAACTATTGGAAGATCGTTTTATCCTGAGATTAAAGTTCATAATCCTTACTCAGGCCTGTGTGCGGGAGGGCGGGGTTTGCGGGCGATCGGGTTGGACAACGACAGTGCGGGGGCATCGGTTCTCGCTGCAGGGCAGCATCTCGGCGGATCAGCGGCCCTGTCACCGAGAGTCGCGAGTTGGCCTGCGGCAAGGAGGGGGAGTGGGCAATGGTCCTGGCGAGGTCAGGCCCGAGGCCTCCGGTTCCGGGTGCTGGGAAGCGGCCTTGGCTTCCCCTGACACCGGCCAGGCCCCAAAACCAGAGTCCACGGTGAGACCCTGCAACGTAAACAGAGGAGGTGGGGGCGATTAGCAGGCTGACGCCAATGCATTCTGGGATTTGTTGTAACATAACATAACAATTACAGCACGGAAACAGGCCATTAGGCCCTTCTATTACTGTGCATGCGCTATACTGGCGCGGCGGCCAGCGGGCCACCTCTAATACATTTTTGAAATGATCTTGCGGGCCAAATATAATTATATCGCGGGTCAAATTTGGCCCGCAGGCCAGAGTTTGACATGTGTGCCCTATGCCATCGGAACTCTGTAATTAATAAGGGATTGCTTAAGGTGGGATGTGAGTGGGAAGGAAAGGGTAAGAATCACTGCTCTAGACCCAATTGTTACTGAAATATTTTGCTTGAGAAAAATTGTCATTGGCCTATTTCCTTTAGCGTTCTGAAACCGTGCACATGACGAGTCAATGAGGGATGATTAAAGCAGTGGTCTTCAAACTTTTTCTTTCCACCCACAGACCACCTTAAGCAATCCCTTACTAATCACAGAGCACCAATGGCACAGGGACGCGAGTGGAAAGAAAAAGATTGAGAACTGTTGTATTGTGGTAACTCCACATCTTATTAGGTTAATTGTTAGGCAAGTGGTCAGAGAAGAACCGCCCCCCCACCCCAAGAAAGGCTTAAATCACAGGAACAAAATAAGCTTCCGTCTCACTGCTCCCAATCTTACACACAGTCCTGATGTGGAATGTGGGGTCGCAGCTCCACGTTCACCCGAGTTCAGGTGCTGTCTGTGTGGAGTTTGTACGCTCTCCCCTTGTCTTGGACCAACAGGTCGGTCGCCTGACGAAGGCACCTGAACCCCCCGTTGAAACGCCGGCGTCCGGGGCGGTGGAGGAATTGGCTGAGAAGAGCGCGTTGCTCCCACCCCCATCCCATGGTTGGAGAGGGATTAAACTGCGATTTCACAACGCCGGGCTCGTCTCCAACAAAAGGAGTGGGAGGCAGGGTCCGCCGCGCACGGAGCGAGGGGGAAGGCATCGCCAACGAGACGTTCGGTCCGGCGTCGCCGCTGAAGCGCAGACCCAGCGAGGATGGTCCCCAACTCCAGCCGCGTCTGTGTGTCCGGGAGCCGGACGGGCTGAGTGCGGCGCTCCGATCCCCGGGATTCGGGACTCTGAGATCCCTCCACACCTCCGGCGTCTTCATTTTCACCTTCAGTGTGCATGCGCTATACTGGCGCGGCGGCCAGCGGGCCAACTCTAATATATATTTAATATGATCTTGCGGGCCAAATATAATTATATCGCCGGCCAAATTTGGCCCGCGGGCCAGAGTTTGACATGTGTGCTCTAATCCATCACATTCGATCCCCTTGTTCCAGATCCCCTTGTCCTTGATATCCTCACGTTCATCCAGATGAACACATTGATGATCATCAATACTACAGTCTTGGTGTTTCCCACAGACTCCTACATCTGAGTATCTGCTCCCACTCCCAACCATTTCTCTGCTCTCAATCCATTGATTCCAGTTGTATCGTGCAATCACTGGATGATGTTCCTGATTCCAAATCCTAGATGGCAATGGAGACAGGAGCGAGGAGGCCCTGAGACCCCTCAAGTCTGTCCCACCATTCAATATTGTCACGGCTGATCTGCTCAGCCTCATCTCCTCTTGCAGACATTTAAATTAAAACATACAGCACAGTAACAGGCCCTTTTAGCCCACAAGTCCATGCGGCCCAATTACACCCAATAAACCTACACCCCTGTACGTTTTTTAACGGTAGGAAGAAACTGGATCCCACGGGGAAAACCCATGTAGACTCAGGACATCGTACAAACTCCTTACAGACAGCGCGGGATTCGAACCCCGGTTCTGATCGCTGGTGCTATAACAGCATTACGTTAACCACGCCACTCCACATTTGGCCCATATCCAGTGGTTCACAACCTTTTTTTTTCCCATTCACATAGCATCTGAAGTAATCCCTTAATAACCACAGATCACCACTCAACCTCCTTTTGTCCAGGACAACAATCCCATCATTTCCAGTCTCTCATTACAACTCTAAACCTGCAGAACAAGCTATCAAAATATCCCTGTGAATCTTTCCTGCACTTCTTCCAGCTGAAGCTATTGTGTAGCCACCAGAACTACACACTGCACACCAAGAGTAGTCATGTCAATGTCTTCTCCTCCTGTGTCAGTTTACCATTGCCCAAAGTTCATTGATCTATCAAAACTTTCTTGTGATCCAGTCCCCACACCCCTCCTCTTTTAATCCCCAGTGATCCAGTCTCCACACCCCTCCTCTTTATATCTACACTGATCCTGTCCCCACACCCTTCCTCTTTAAATCCCCAGTGATCTAGTCCCCACACCCCTACTCTTAAAATTCTCACTGATCCAGTCTCCATGACCTCTAGGATTGAGGAAATTCACCTCCCTCTGTGAGAAGAAGTTCCTATGCATCTCAGTTTTAAATGACCACCACCTCATCTTGGTAACTATGTCCTTCGTTTGTGACTGTCCCACTGATGGACCCATCTCCATATCTCCCCAATTATGTCTTCTTGAGATTTAATATGTTGCAATAAGATTCTTTTTAACTTTGTAAAGTACAGACCACCTGTGTGGATCAGATCTCCCTCTCATCCCAGGGAATAGCTTGGAGAATCTCCCCTGGACTGCCTGTGAATTTACTTTCCACCGAGACCAGCCCATGTGAATATGAACGTTCTGAGTCCATTTTTCCTTCTGCTGGAAATCTAATCTCAAGGCAAAGTTTGAGGAAGTCTGAAATGTCCCCAGTGTCCCGAACCTATTGCATTTTCTCATCCAACATCCACCAACATCTGACTCTGTGTTTTTGTGTTATCACGTCACATGGCCCCTCAGCCGGCCATCAATCAACTATATGCACCAACCCTACATTCATCCCATTCCATTCTCTTCCCATTCCTTTCAACCCCCATCCCACCAGATTCTTCCCCTCACCCACACACTGGAGGGAATTAATCCACTGACCTCACATCTGTGGGATGTGGGAGGGAACCGGAGACCCACACAGTCACAGGGAGAATGTGCAAATTCCACACAGACAGCGCCGGGTTACAGGATCCAACTAGGGTCTTTGGAACTGTGTGCCAGAGGCTCTACCTGGGCAGTCCATTCCTGGGGCTGGGAAAGGCCAATCTCGCCTTGATTTTCATGTGGGTAAATGTGGTGACAGGCAGGCATCATGCTTCAGAGAAGTAGCTTACATTCTGCAATCCTGCTTGGTCTTGAGAACAAAGAGAAGCAGCTCGTTGATGTGTGGATTAGGTGGAGCTGGCCCCACATTTCCCATTGGTATTAGCTGGGTATTGATGGTGAACTCACCCTTTCAAGTATCCATCCAAGGATGCAGGCAGTCAGTGATGAGGTCTGAGAGGTGGGCAGTTCACTCGGATTTCCGTTGGCGATCTGGAGGAGCCCTTCATCTCATCCAATTGTAGCAGACACTTCACTCAGGTTGCCGGTTTCACAACCTCTCAAATGACAGTCAGTCTGTCTGGGGAAATGACTTCAGCAAAACACTGGGATGGCAGGAATGCAACAACCTCAGGATTCAGACTCATATAAACTGCACAGAACTTTGCACAGCCCTCAAGTGTGATCCCTTACCCTGACCCCCGATCATGACTCCTGATCCTTGACCATAACCAGTGACCTCTGACCATGACCCTTGACCATTGAGTGTGATGCCCAACTCCAGTCATGGCCTTGTGACTCGCAAACTTGACTCGTCCTCAACAGTGACATGCAAACTTTATTCATGACCTTTCACCTTGATGGGTGACCATTGAACTTAATCCTTGACCATGACCTTCACCTGAGACTGTGACAAATTGACTAGTGTTGTCTCTGACCCTCAACATTTGACCTTGACCCATGGCATGTAACTGCCTTGTCATATTACAAAGTCATGGTTCTCAGCTGAGAGAAGTGGTAAGGGGTTGTTTCTGTAATGAGGGGTGTGAGTTGTGTGGGGACTGCAGAGGAATGTTATGGTGGGTGGTTATCTCTGGGACTGGAAGAGTGTGAGATATGGTGAATGGTTGTTTCTGGGATGGGAAGGAGTGTGAGTTGTGGTGAATGCTTGTTCTGGGAATGGGAGAGGGTGTGAATTGTGATGAATGGTTGTTCTGGGAATGGGAGAGGGTGTGAATTGTGGTGAACGGTTGTTCTGGGAATGGGAGAGGGTGTGAATTGTGGTGAATAGCTGTTCTGGGAATGGGAGAGGGTGTGAATTGTGGTGAATAGCTGTTCTGGGAATGGGAGAGGGTGTGAATTGTGGTGAACGGTTGTTCTGGGAATGGGAGAGGGTGTGAATTGTGGTGAACGGTTGTTCTGGGAATGGGAGAGGGTGTGAGTTGTTGTGAACAATTGTTCTGGGAATGGGAGGGGGTGTGAGTTGTGGTGAACGGTTGTTCTGGGAATGGGAGAGGGTGTGAATTGTGGTGAACGGTTGTTCCGGGAATGGGAGAGGGTGTGAGTTGTTGTGAACAATTGTTCTGGGAATGGGAGAGGGTGTGAGTTGTGGTGAACAGTTGTTCCGGGAATGGAAGGGGGTGTGAGTTGTGTTGAACGGTTGTTCCGGGAATGGGAGGGGGTGTGAGTTGTGTTGAACGGTTGTTCTGGGAATGGGAGAGGGTGTGAGTTGGTGGTGAATGGTTGTTCTGGGAATGGGAGGGGTGTGAGTTGTGGTGAACGGTTGTTCCGGGAATGGGAGAGGGTGTGAGTTGGTGGTGAATGGTTGTTCTGGGAATGGGAGAGGGTGTGAATTGTGGTGAACGGTTGTTCCGGGAATGGGAGGGGGTGTGAGTTGTGGTGAACGGTTGTTCTGGGAATGGGAGAGGGTGTGAATTGTGGTGAATAGCTGTTCTGGGAATGGGAGGGGGTGTGAGTTGTGTTGAACGGTTGTTCCGGGAATGGGAGAGGGTGTGAATTGTGGTGAACGGTTGTTTCGGGAATGGGAGAGGGTGTGAGTTGTTGTGAACAATTGTTCTGGGAATGGGAGAGGGTGTGAGTTGTGGTGAACAGTTGTTCCGGGAATGGAAGGGGGTGTGAGTTGTGTTGAACGGTTGTTCCGGGAATGGGAGGGGGTGTGAGTTGTGTTGAACGGTTGTTCCGGGAATGGGAGGGGGTGTGAGTTGTGTTGAACGGTTGTTCTGGGAATGGGAGAGGGTGTGAGTTGGTGGTGAATGGTTGTTCTGGGAATGGGAGGGGTGTGAGTTGTGGTGAACGGTTGTTCCGGGAATGGGAGAGGGTGTGAGTTGGTGGTGAATGGTTGTTCTGGGAATGGGAGGGGTGTGAGTTGTGGTGAACGGTTGTTCCGGGAATGGGAGAGGGTGTGAGTTGGTGGTGAATGGTTGTTCTGGGAATGGGAGGGGTGTGAGTTGTGGTGAACGGTTGTTCCGGGAATGGGAGGGGGTGTGAGTTGTGTTGAACGGTTGTTCCGGGAATGGGAGGGGGTGTGAGTTGTGGTGAACGGTTGTTCCGGGAATGGGAGAGGGTGTGAGTTGGTGGTGAATGGTTGTTCTGGGAATGGGAGGGGTGTGAGTTGTGGTGAACGGTTGTTCCGGGAATGGGAGGGGGTGTGAGTTGTGTTGAACGGTTGTTCCGGGAATGGGAGAGGGTGTGAGTTGTGGTGAACAGTTGTTCTGGGAATGGGAGGGGGTGTGAGTTGTGGTGAACATTTGTTCTGGGAATGGGAGAGGGTGTGAGTTGGTGGTGAATGGTTGTTCTGGGAATGGGAGGGGTGTGAGTTGTGGTGAACGGTTGTTCCGGGAATGGGAGGGGGTGTGAGTTGTGGTGGAAGAAAGGGATTGTAACTAGAATTGAGAAACATGAGGAAGAATTTTTTCTGCTTTTTTTACGCGACTGTAAAGCCACCTATTCTACCTCAATATGGCTGTCGGGTGGTCACATGAAAGTGGAGAACCCAGCCAGGAAGTGTACTTACCTAACCCCCCTCCTGTAGGTATATTCTCCAGCTCAGTGAATCCTCCTTTGCACCTGAAAGCAGCAGTGGGACTACAGCCGCAGTCCACACGAGCCTTCTTCAGTCGGCATGTTCAGGTGACAGAAAGGCGTCTTCTCCGTGGCCACATGAACGTCCCAAATGCACTCCCCCAGCTGCGTCTGCCAGCACATTATCTGAGTCCGAGCACCTGAAAGCGGCTAGTGAGTGGTTGGAACCTGGAACACTGCTGTGGTACATGCAACTTCCATGGCGGCCTTCAAGAGTGAATCTGAATAATATGGAGTGTGTTTAAGATTAGAAGGCCATAGAGGGGTTTTGGCAGTGAGAAAAAGAGATGCTCTCGCTGGGAGCCTGCATAGGTAGAAGAGCCCCCTTTTGTTCCGTAATTGTTCTGTGATTGAGAATTACTCACTATCCCCGATAGGAATCCAATGCCAACTCTTGCATTTGCCTCCAATTGCCATCCTCACTGGAGATCCACTTATCACAGGAAAACAAGAATGGGGTGGGGGGGCAGTCAATTGAATCCTCACAGCTGATCTGACCCAGTCCTCATCTCCTCTTCAGTTCCCCATCTCTCTCAAACCTTCGATCTTTCAAACATTTATCTCCCTCCTCTTTAAATCCCCCAGTGATCCAGTCTCCACACCTCTCTTTAAATCCCCGTGATCCAATCCCCACACCTCTCCTCTTTAAATCCCCAATGATCCAGTCTGTACACCCCTCCTCTTTAAATCCCCCAGTGATCCAGTCTCCACACCCCTCCTCTTTAAACCCCCAGTGATCCAGTCTCCACACCCTTCCTCTTTATTATCCCCAGTGATCCAGTCTCCACACCCCTCCTCTTTAAACCCCCAGTGATCCAGTCTCCACACCCCTCAGCTCTAAATCCCCAGTGATCCAGTCTCCACATCCTTCCTTTTTAACCCCCCCAGTGATCCTGTCTCCACAAATCTCCAGGGTAGAGTACTCCAGAGTTTCCCCTCCAAAAGTTCCCACACAGTTCAGTTTTAAATGACTGTCCTTAATCTTGTAAGTTCTTGGCTGAGTCCTGATCTTTAGATCATCTGTTTCATGGATTAAACATTGCAATTATAAATAGTCCCCAAATCACAGTGTGGGGACTGGTCTGGGAGATGATTGGTGAGATTACAGGGTGTGGTGTCAAGTTGTTTGTGTTGGAAGTGCTCCCCCTCTGATGCCAGCTCCAACAGGAAAGGAGGTGAACTGCACAACACTGGTGTGTTCTACCCACTGAGGTCCATAAAATCATGAGGGCATCGCTAAGGTGATCGTGACAGTCCAGGGGAGAGGTGGAGAGTTGAGACAAGTGGCCATAATTATCAGGTGGCGAGGTGAGATAGAGAAGGGAGGTGAGTGGACCTGTGGGATCCCTGTCTCCCAGTTGGTCCCACATCTCCCTTGGATCCCATCTCCCCTGCCACTCCCTGTCTCCCCATCTTCCCCCCGCAACACCATCTCCTCAAGCTGCCCCTGTGTCCCCAACTCCCCCTCGAGACCCCATCTCCCACCGCATTCTCATCTTCCCCTTGGTCCCTGTCTTCCCTCACATCCTTGTCTCCTCCGCATCCCCATCTCCCCCCATGTCTCCATCTCCCTTCATGTCTCCATCTCCTCCTTGATCCCTGTCTCCCTCCGTGACCCTCTCTCACCCCGTATCTCCATCTCTCCCTTAGTCTGTCTCCTCCCACATCCCTGTCTCCTCCACATGTCCCCGTCTCCACCCGTGTCCCCATCTCCCTTGCACCCTGTCTCCTCCACATCCCTATCTCCCTCCATGTCCCCCTATATCCTGCCTCCCTCCCATGTCCCTCCAGGACCCCCTCTCTCCTTGTGTCCCTGTCTTTTCCTGTGTCCCTCAGGGACTCCCATCTTCCCCCCCCTCCATGTCCCTCTGGGATCCCCCTTCTACCCCGTATCCCTTCAGGATATCCTCTCCCCCATATTCTTGTGTCCCACGAGGACCCCCATCTCCCCCCATGTTCCTCTAGGACCCCTCTCCCCCTGTGTCCCTGTCTCCCCCCAGGACACCCATCTTCCCCCTATGTCCCTCCAGGACCCCCATCTTCCCCATCTCCCCACCTGTGTCCCTATGTTCCTCCAGAACACCCTCTCCTACATCCTTTAGGATCACCTTCTACCCACCGAGTCCTTCTGGGACTCCCATCTGTCCCAGTCTCCCCCCCCCCTTGTTCCTCTGGGAACCCCCTCCCCCCCCCCCCATCTGCCCCTGTATTCCCTGCCTGGATTTGATTCTGTGCTGCTCACTCACTGGCTGACCTCACTCTTCCTTCTCTCCTCAGCAGGCCCTGTTGATGTTCTCCGAGCTTTAGAGTTTCAGAATTCTCCAGAAGGAGTTGTACAAACAGCTGGCTTCTGCAAGAACCGACGGAACACCCCTGGACCAGATGTGGCCTACCATATCAACAAACGAGCACAGCTCAGCGCCCCCACCAGCCAGCTGTACCCTGGTGAGTAAGGGTCCTGGGGAGAGAGTGGCCATTCTAAGTTTGGGGGGCAGGGTAGGGGATAGACGGCTATGGAGTTAGGGGTCAGGGGTTGGGATCAGGGTCATCTATTGAGTTGAGGTGTTGGTGATGGAGTCAGGTGATAAATGAAATACGAAAGTCTGCAGACACTGTGATTGGAGTAAAAACACATCGAAATGCTGGAGGAGCTCAGCCGGTCTCACGACATGTATGGCTTCATCAGTCTGACACTGGGTATAACTTGTGTCTGGAACCAGAGGTAGTGGGAAAAGTATGAAATGAGTACTCTGCATCGAACTTCACCAAGGAGAGGCACACAGAGGAGTGTGAGGAATGAGATGTGTTGGGGTATTTGTGATCAGAGCTGGTGCTGTCTTTTGAAAAGTGTCAATGTGAAGGGTCCCCAGGCATGATGGGATGGAAAACACAGAGCATAACTCTCACCTGTTACATGTCACGGTGCAAGAATGCTCATCAAGCCCCTGGCAATCTACTCTCTTGCCTCCTGCGATATATCTGAAAGAGCCATGCAAGTAGGCAGGGTGGTGAGGCAGGTATGCGACGTGGCTGTCTTCATGAGTCGGGTTTTGAGAACTCGAGTAAGAAGGTGGTGTTGCAACTGTATAGAACTTTGGATAGGCTGTGAGTTCTGTGTGTAGTTCTCAAGTTCTAGTTTATTGTCCCCTGTACTGAGAAACAGCAATAAAGTTTTGTTTGCGAGCAGCCCATCAAGCGAAGCCAGATATAATGTGGCAGTACCTGCTCAGAATAGAGTGCAGATTGAGAGGGAGATCAGTTGGAATAGAGAAAAAGCAACTGAATGTCAGTCATGTGATGTTCACTCAGGAGTCTGATAGTGGCAGGAAAGAAACTGTCCTTGGATCTGGTGGTATGCAATTTCACACTCAAGGATCTCCTTTCTGAAAGGAGGGGATCAAGAGCAAATGGCCGGGGAGCAATGTATCTTGGCGTATATGGCTGCTTTTCCAAGGCAGAAGAAAGTGGAAATGGAGTTGACACATAGGAGGGGTGTGTGATGGAGGGTGACCAGGACATCCTAGAGTACTCCAACCATGGTCACCGATCAACACTGGGCAACCAGGATGACCCACGATACTCTAACCGTGGTCACCGATCCTATACTGGATGACCAGGATGTCCCATTGTACTCCAACCGTGGTTACTGATCCTACACTGGGTGACCAGGACGTCCCACAGTACTCCAACCATGGTCACCTATCCTACAATGGGTGACCAGGATGCCCCACGGTACTCCAACTGAGGTCACCAATCCCTCGCTGGATGACCAGGACGTCCCACAGTACTCCAACCATGGTTACCGATCCTACAGTGAATACAGAATGTTCCACAGTTCTCCAATCATGGTCACCGATCCTACACTGGGTGACCAGGACATCCCACAGTTCTCCAACCATGGTCACCGATCTTACACTGGGTAACCAGGACGTCCCACAGTCCTCCAACCGTGGTCACCGATCTTACACTGGGTGACCAGGACGTCTCACAGTTCTCCAAACATGGTCACCGATCCTATACTGGGTGACAAGGACATCCCACAGTCCTCCAACCGTGGTCACCGTTGATGAGAGAGATTTAGCTGTAAAGAGGGATTGGACAAACTTTGATTTGAAGGCTTCAGAAAGACCTGATAGCCATTTACAACATTATCAGGGGCCTTATTAGGAGAGACAGTCAGAGTTTTTTTTTGCAGGTATGATTGACTGCTGGTGTCAGTTGAGACGGGGAGTGTTTACAGGAGATTTACAGAGTCAGAGCTTTTTCTGACCATGAGGATACTGCGTGTAATGTATGCACTGGCAGTGGAGGGGTGGGTACTGGGAATGCACTGGTGGTGGTAGATGCTGTCCACCTACAATGCACTGGCAGTGGAGGGGTGGGTACTGGGAATGCACTGGTGGTGGTAGATGCTGTCCACCTACAATGCACTGGCAGTGGAGGGGTGGGTACTGGGAATGCACTGGTGGTGGTAGATGCTGTCCACCTACAATGCACTGGCAGTGGAGGGGTGGGTACTGGGAATGCACTGGTGGTGGTAGATGCTGTCCACCTACAATGCACTGGCAGTGGAGGGGTGGGTACTGGGAATGCACTGGTGGTGGTAGATGCTGTCCACCTACAATGCACTGGCAGTGGAGGGGTGGGTACTGGGAATGCACTGGTGGTGTAGATGCTGTCCACCTACAATGCACTGGCAGTGGAGGGGTGGGTACTGGGAATGCACTGGTGGTGTAGATGTTGTCCACCTACAATGGGAGTGCACTGCCAGGAGAAGGTGTGGGAGCCAGGAATGCACTGCCATTGGAGGTGGTAGGTGTAGGAATGCACTGCCATCAGAGGAGTTGGGTAGTGGAATGTGCTGCCAGTGGAGGAGTGGTACTGGGAATGCACTGCCAGTAGAGGTGGGTGCCTTGAATGCATTGCCGTTGAAGGTGGGTGGATACTGGAATGCACTGGTGGGGGGTGGAGTAATGGTTACGTGAATGCACTGGGAGTGGTGTGGGTGGGTGCTGGTATGCATTGGCGGGGGAGTACTGGAATGCTCTGCCAGTGGAGGGGTGGGTACTGGTATGCACTGGCGGGGGAGTACTGGAATGCTCTACCAGTGGAGGGGGTGGGTACTGGTATGCACTGGCGGGGGAGTACTGGAATGCTCTGCCAGTGGAGGGGGTGGGTACTGGTATGCACTGACGGGGGCGGAGTACTGGAATGCTCTGCCAGTGGAGGGGTGAGCACGGGTATGCACTGGCAGGAGTGGAGTACTGGAATGCTCTGCCAGTGGAGGGGTGGGTACTGGTATGCACTGGCAGGGGAGTACTGAAATGCTCTGCCAGTGGAGGGGGTGGGTTCTGGTATGCACTGGCGGGGCGGAGTACTGGAATGCTCTGCCAGTGGAGGGGTGGGTACTGGTATGCACTGGCGGGGGAGTACTGGAATGCTCTGCCAGTGGAGGGGGTGGATACTGGTATGCACTGATGGGGGCGGAGTACTGGAATGCTCTGCCAGTGGAGGGGGTGAGCACGGGTATGCACTGGCAGGAGTGGAGTACTGGAATGCTCTGCCAGTGGAGGGGTGGGTACTGGTATGCACTGGCAGGGGAGTACTGAAATGCTCTGCCAGTGGAGGGGGTGGGTTCTGGTATGCACTGGCGGGGCGGAGTACTGGAATGCTCTGCCAGTGGAGGGGGTGGGTACTGGTATGCACTGGCGGGGGGAGGAGTACTGAAATGCTCTGCCAGTGGAGGGGGTTGGTACTGGTATGCACTGGCGGAGTGCGGAGTATTGGAATGCTCTGCCAGTGGAGGGGCTGGGTACTGGTATGCACTGGCGGGGGTGGAGTACTGGAATGCTCTGCCAGTGGAGGGGGTGGGTACTGGTATGCACTGGCGGGGGAGTACTGGAATGCTCTGCCAGTGGAGGGGGTGGGTACTGGTATGCACTGACGGGGGCGGAGTACTGGAATGCTCTGCCAGTGGAGGGGTGAGCACGGGTATGCACTGGCAGGAGTGGAGTACTGGAATGCTCTGCCAGTGGAGGGGTGGGTACTGGTATGCACTGGCAGGGGAGTACTGAAATGCTCTGCCAGTGGAGGGGTGGGTTCTGGTATGCACTGGCGGGGCGGAGTACTGGAATGCTCTGCCAGTGGAGGGGTGGGTACTGGTATGCACTGGCGGGGGAGTACTGGAATGCTCTGCCAGTGGAGGGGGTGGGTACTGGTATGCACTGACGGGGGCGGAGTACTGGAATGCTCTGCCAGTGGAGGGGTGAGCACGGGTATGCACTGGCAGGAGTGGAGTACTGGAATGCTCTGCCAGTGGAGGGGTGGGTACTGGTATGCACTGGCAGGGGAGTACTGAAATGCTCTGCCAGTGGAGGGGTGGGTTCTGGTATGCACTGGCGGGGCGGAGTACTGGAATGCTCTGCCAGTGGAGGGGTGGGTACTGGTATGCACTGGCGGGGGGAGGAGTACTGAAATGCTCTGCCAGTGGAGGGGCTGGGTACTGGTATGCACTGGCGGGGGGGGGATGTGGAGTACTGGAATGTTCTGCCAGTGGAGGGGGTGGGTACTGGTATGCACTGGCGGGGGTGGAGTACTGGAATGCTCTGCCAGTGGAGGGGGTGGGTACTGGTATGCACTGGCGGGGGGCAGAGTACTGGAATGCTCTGCCAGTGGAGGGGGTGGGAGAAGATGTGTTTGCTGACTTTCAAGAAGGAGTCATACAGATCTGGGATGTCAAGGCAGTTGATGGTGCAGTAGGTTGTTCAAGGTGATAACAGAATTCAATACACATTCATGATGGAGGAAGAAGCATCCATTAGAAGCAAAGGGTGACCAATGTTTCAGGCGTCTGCTCTTCAACAAGCACCCCTGCTTCCTGCAGCAGAATCTAGATTAATTGGATAGTTGGGTTGAGCATTGGCAGATGGAACTTCATCCTGACACAAGCAGGGAGTTACAGTAATGAAGTGAAACAGGGGTAAAACTTTTACAGGGAAAGGAGAGAGCATGGGGTGACTGTCCATCGTCCTGTAAAACTGGGTGAATCAGTAGATGTGAGGTGATTGCCTCCATGGATTAGGGCATGGAATACAAGGGTTGGGATGCAATGTTGTCTGCACATAGTCCATATCATACCATTCCATCCATTTTGATGTTTTATTTAATCTGCAGGAGTTCTTTGGGGATGTGATTTGTCGAATAGGAAAGGAGACCAATTGGATGGGGTATGGAAAGTGGAGGAAGAGGCATTACTGAAGGGGGGGAGTCACTCTGGAAGGAGTACTTTAAGTCTGGGTGACACATATCCTCTGGCTGGACAGTTACCTCGCTCCCCTGAGACTGTTAACTGCTGCTCGTGGGACCTTACTGAGCGGTGGTCGTGGTCCACCACTCCCACTGGAGATGGGACAGTGGCCCCGCTGGCCTAGAGGTTCTGAGCTGTTCACTCTGTTTCTCCCACAGACGGATCGTTTCCCCAGGATTTCTCCATCCTTGTCACTTTGAAACCCAAGCGAAAAACTCAGGCCTTCCTGCTGTCCATCTACAATGGACAAGGAGTGCAGCAGCTGGGTCTGGAGATTGGACGATCCCCTATCTTTCTCTATGAAGACCAACATGGCCGACCAGCTCCAGAGGACTACCCACTTTTTGGAACCATCAACCTGTCGGACAACAAGTGAGTGGGGGCAGAATTTGGGCTCAGTTCATGAGTCCTGAACATGAAGGTCCTCCGCTTTGGACAGACACTGCCTGCAGGGAAACATAGGGAGATTTAAGGGAGGGGTTCACAGTGATCAGCGATGTGGTCAATAGGGCAGAGTGACGTGGGTTGGTAGGACCGCCAGAGGGGAGAGAGGGAGTGCATCAGTGGTCATGTGCTGGGATCTGGAGCAGGGGAAGCAGGTTCAGCAGCAGTTTGCATGCACTGGAGGGAAACACACTGGTGCAGTAGGTAGTACCATTGCCTGACAACCCAAGGGTCCTGGGTTCGATCCCCACCTCTGGAAGTGTCAGTGCAGAGTTTACATGTTTTCCCTGTAACCACCAGTTTTGTTGAGAAAGTTTCGGAAATTAAAAGGGACGAGTCTGGAGACAAGGATTTGCAAACAAACATAACTTTATTAACACAACAATTGATAAGAGAAATAATTTAAAAGGGGGTGTGGGAACATAGGAACACAGTTTATAAGGGAGTGTGGGAACATAGGCACACAGTTTATAAGGGAGTGTGGGAACATAGGAACACAGTTTATAAGGGAGTGTGGGAACATAGGAACACAGTTTATAAGGGAGTGTGGGAACATAGGCACACAGTTTATAAGGGAGTGTGGGAACATAGGCACACAGTTTATAAGGGAGTGTGGGAACATAGGCACACAGTTTATAAGGGAGTGTGGGAACATAGGCACACAGTTTATAAGGGAGTATGGGAACATAGGCACACAGTTTATAAGGGAGTGTGGGAACTTAGGCACACAGTTTATAAGGGAGTGTGGGAACATAGGCACACAGTTTATAAGGGAGTGTGGGAACATAGGCACACAGTTTATAAGGGAGTGTGGGAACATAGGCACACAGTTTATAAGGGAGTGTGGGAACATAGGCACACAGTTTATAAGGGAGTGTGGGAACATAGGCACACAGTTTATAAGGGAGTGTGGGAACATAGGCACACAGTTTATAAGGGAGTGTGGGAACATAGGCACACAGTTTATAAGGGAGTATGGGAACAGGCACACAGTTTATAAGGGAGTGTGGGAACATAGGCACACAGTTTATAAGGGAGTGTGGGAACTTAGGCACACAGTTTATAAGGGAGTGTGGGAACAGGCACACAGTTTATAAGGGAGTGTGGCAACATAGGCACACAGTTTATAAGGGAGTGTGGGAACATAGGCACACAGTTTATAAGGGAGTGTGGGAACATAGGCACACAGTTTATAAGGGAGTGTGGGAACAGGCACACAGTTTATAAGGGAGTGTGGGAACATAGGCACACAGTTTATAAGGGAGTGTGTGAACAGGAACACAGTTTATAAGGGAATGAGGGAATATACACACACAATTTAAAAGGGATTGTGGGAAAAAATTGTAATGGGAAACAAATGGGGGAAAAAACATTACATAGTACACAATTATTACTTCACACAGGTGATGCAGACATTCACACCTTATAAGCAGGGGTTATATATGTCCTCCTGGACCCCTGAATGAGAGGAGGTGGATCTGGTTCCACTGTACCCACAGGGAATCAGAATCAGGATTTATTCTCACAAAAAAGTCATGAAATTCATTTTTTTGCGGTGACATTCATTATGTACACATTCATATTATAACCATCTTATGACATTACTATAAAAATATTAATGACAATAATGGTGGACGAAAAGTAAGGCAGAGTCTTTGGTTCATTGTCTGTTCCGGAATCTGATGGTGGAGGGGAAGAAGCTGTCCTTGTGCCGCTGGGTGCTTGTCTTTAGGCTCCTGTACCTTTTCCCAATGGTAGCGGAGTGAAGAGGGCATGGACTGGGGGGTGGGGTCTTTGAGTATAGAAGCTGCTTTTTTAAGACACTGCCTCATGTCGATGTCCTTGATGGAGTGAAGGCTGGTGCCTGTGATGTCACAGGCTGAGTTAACAACCCTCTGGAGTTTATTCTTGTCCTGAGATTTGGCACCTCCATACCATACAGTGATGTAATCAGCCAGAATGCTCTCTGCGGTACACCTGTAGAAGTGACATGTTGGACCACCTCAGACACTTCATGTATAGCCACTGGCGAACCTTCTTCATGATTTCATCGACATGGAAGCTCCAGGACAGATCCTTGGAGATGTTGACACCCAGGAATTTGATGTTCTTGTCCTTCTCCATGACTGAGCCCACATTGAGGACTGGGACATGTTCCCCTGACTTCCTCCTGAAGTCCACAATGATCTTGGTTTTGTTGATGTTGAGTGTAAGGCTGCTATTGTTCCACCATTGAACGAGCTGATCTATCCCCCTCCTGTACGCTTCCTCATTGCCGTTTGTGATTCTGCCAACAAGTGTGGGATATTTGCACACTCTCGGACCCCTGATCAGTTGAGAGCTACAGCAATACTACTGCTCGGCTTCAGTGCAGTGTGCACCTGACCTGCGACCCTTCCAAGCAACGTCTACAGTAGTGACCTGGCATGGAGCAGTGTCTGGGGTTATCACCACAAGCAGAGAGAGTGAACGCCCTCTGTGCTATTGCTAAATACAGGGCTCTGGCCAATAAGGACGGTGAGTGATTTGAACCAGCAGATGGCAAGGTGTGCACTGACCAGTGGTCTGAGCCCAATCTTAACTGACATTCCACCTATAAATTGCAACTTTGGTTATAACTTTGTAACTTTGGGTGGAACATAAAGTACCCCATGTACTGACAGGTGGTGAACCATCCGAATGAGTTTCAGGCAGGGAGGCCACGTGATCACCAGCAATACACCAGGCTCCTCCACACACAACCCTGCCTAGGTTCCCCAGGGGCTCAGGTTTCCTCTCATGTCCCACAGACATGCTGGCCATTGAACATAGAACACCAAAGTGCAGTACAGACCCTTCAGCCCTCAATGTGCCATCCAAAATATTCCTTAAAAATACTAAACCCTTCTTCCACATAATTCTCAATTTTTCTTCCACCCATATGACTGTCTAAAAGTCTCTTAAATGCCCCTAATGTTCCAGCCTCCACCATCATCCCCAACAAGGCATTCCAGGCCCCCACACCTCTCTGGGTAAAAAAACCTACCCCTGATGTCTTCCCTAAACTTCCCTCCCTTCACTTTGTACATATTTCCTCTGGTGTTTGCTATTCCTGCCCTGGGAAAAAGGCACTGGCCATCCATCCTAACTATGCCTCTCGGAATCTTGTCGACCTCTATTAAGTCTCCTCTCATCCTTCTACACTCCAAAGAGAAAAGTCCCAGCTCTGCTAACCTTGCCTCAAAGATTTGATGTCCAATCCAGGCAACATCCTGGTAAATCTCCTCTGCCCCCTCTCCGAGGCTTCCACATCCTTCCTATAATGAGGTGATCAGAACGGAACAACACTCGAAGTGGGGTCTCACTATAGATTTGTAGAGTTGCAGCATGATCTCTCTACTCCTGAACTCAATCCTCAGTGGGTTAATTACCTCTAGAGTGTGGGTGAGGGGTAGAATCTGGGGATAGTCAGTGGGAACGTGGGGAGAATAGAATGAGATGAATGTAAATGGGTGGTTAATGGTGAGCACGGACTTAGTAAGCAGATGAGTCTGTTCTGTGCTGTCTAACTATGACAGCAGTGAAGGGAGTGTTTGGCATGTGAATGGAACGGTGAAAGGTGAAAGGCTGGATAAGTGGAGTTCTTCTTGCATCTTGGCTGGGAATTAACCTCCTTACATTCTCCATGTCTGAGCTGACCATGATGCTAAAGTAAGCCAATCGCATCTGCCTGCACATGAACCAAGTCATGTCAAGTTTATTATCATCTGATTGTACAAGTACAACCCCATGAAACAGCATTCTCCCGTCCTTGGTGCAAAAACACATAGATACACAACCTGACATCAGTCTCTCACACACACACAGTCACACACAAACAATTCACATGCAGGACAAGTACTTTATCTATAAAGTAAATATTGTCTCATATAGGTGAGAATCTCAGAGGGTGTGTGCAATCAGTTATTTTGGTCGTTCAGCATTCTCACTGCTTCTGAGAAGAAGCTGCTCCTCAGCCTGGTGGTGCTGGCTCTGATCCTCCTGTATCTCTTCCCCGATGGAAGCAGCTGGAAGATGCTGTGTGCAGGGTGGAAAGGGACCTCAATGATTTTGCATACCTTCTTCAAACAATGATCCTGGTCGATCATGTCGTTGGGGATAGGGGGGTGTAGGGAGACTCCAGTGATCCTCTCTGCCATTCTTATGGTCCTTGGATTGACCTCCGATCCATTTCTCTGCAGCAACTGTACCCACACTATGATGCAGCTGGCCAGGACACTCTTGATAGAGACCCTGTAGAAGGTTGACATAATGGAGGCCGATAGCCTTGCCCACTTCAGTCTCCTCAGGAAGTGAAGTCACTGTTGTGCCTTCCTGACCAGTGGGGAGATGTTGAGTGTCCACGATAGGTCACTGGTTAAGTGAACTCCAAGGAACTTGGTGCTTTCCACGACAGAGTTGTTGATGTGTAGTGAAGGGTGGTCATTCCTGGTCCTCCTGAAGTCCACGATCATCTTCTTCCTTCATCTTGTCCACCTTGAGACTCACGTCGTTACACTTGCACCATTTCACGAGGTTTCCCACCTTTACTCTGTAGAGCTACTCATTGTTGTTGCTGATGAGACCAACGACTGTTGTGTCATCTACAAAATGGATCTCACTGTTGGAGCTGGATCTGGCGATGCAGTCGTGGGTCAGTAGTGTGAACAGGAGTGGGTTGAGCACCCAGCCCGAGGTGTACCAGTGCTCAGCGTGACGATGCTCCATATTCTGCTACCGACCCAGATATTCTGTGGTCTTTCCATTAGCAAGTCCAGGATCCAGTTACAGAGAGGGGTGTTGAGTCCCAGTGAGGCTAGCTTCTGGGCTGGTCAATGAACAACAACCTGGTGTATGAGGCGTCATTCTCCAGAGGGCTAGGATGGAGTGAAGTGACATAGTCTGTGGAACAGTTTCTTCTCTAGGCAAATTGAAATGGGTCCAGCATCTCTGGGAGGTGTTCTTTGATGTGTTCCATCACCAGACACTCGAAGCATTGGATAATGGTGGAGGTCAGTGCCACAGGGCAGAGTCATTGAGGCCTGTTATTGTTGCTGTCTGGGTACCAGGATGATGGTGGCTGTCTTGAACCCTGCGGGAATGATGGGCTGCTGCAGTGAGGTGTTGAAGATATCCGTGAAGACCTCTGTCAATTGGTCAGCGCAGTCCTTCAGTACCTGTAAAAGTTAAAACCTTGTGTTTTTGATTCTTAGTTAATTTTGTCCTTACTATTGTTTGTAGTGTTACCATGGTGACCATGATCTAATATGTCATAATATCCACGCAGTCTAAGAGCTTGCATCTCATTCTTCGATGAACTATGAAGGAGACGTAAGCTCGAGATAATTTTCTTTGAATTCATTTTATTTTGTTTTATTTCTTCTTGTATATCTCTGTAAAGTTGAATATTATTATATCTTTAAATAGAGTAAATGCTTTGTTTATTGAATGTTATGAAAATCTTAATGCGAAATTTTGCAAAATGTTTATCTGTTTTATCAATGAACTAAAGCTACATAAAGCTGCATCTACAAAGTTTGGTCTATTAGATTAATAAGATAGTAATTCAGAGTATCGTCCCCACATTTCCTGGAAGATGACACGTTTTGAAATTAGGAAATACTAGAATTTGCAAAGTGTCGTCTATAGTGCCCGACTAGGTATGTTGTCTGGTCCTGCCACCTCCATCTCCCTCCATCCTGTCGAAACACCACTTTCTTACCCTGGGAGAAACATTCTGTCTGCACAATCAATGCCTCCCATAATTTTATAAACTTCTGTCAGGTCTCCTTCCATCCTTTGAGGATCTGTTTGTCGATCCTCTACTTGTGGCTCATGGCCTTCTAATCTAGACACCATCCTAGTGATATCTTCTGCATTCCCCCCAAAGCCTTCACATCCTTCCTCTAATGTGGTAACAGTAGGGTTCCTCTAAAGATTAATCACAATGTTCGGGGACTGAATTATGATGAGAGGCTGGATATGTTGACACTTTTATCCCTGGAGATTATGAGCCGAGGGGGGACTTTACAGAGGTTTATTGGATCATTTAGGGCATGTTAAGTCTTTTTCCTACAGTAGGGGAGATTAAAACCAGAGAACACAGGGTTAAGGTGAGAGAGAAAAGATTAAGAAGGGTTGGGTACCTTTTTCACACAGAGGGTGGTAGGTACATGGAACGAGTTTCCAGAGGAAGTGGTGAAGGTGGGTAACATTACAGGGATTAAAAGACATTTAGACAGGTCCATGGAGGGGAACAGATTAATGGGATATGGGCTGAAGAAGGGCAAGTGGGACAGGTCTGGTGGGACAGGTCTGGTGGGACAGGTCTGGTGGGACAGGTCTGGTGGGACAGGTCTGGTGGGACAGCTCTGGTGGGACAGGTCTGGTGGGACAACTCTGGTGGGACAACTCTGGTGGGACAGGTCTGGTGGGACAGGTCTGGTGGGACAGGTCTAGTGGGACAGGTCTGGTGGGAAGGTCTGGTTGGACAGGTCTTGTGGGACAACTCTGGTGGGACAGGTCTGGTGGGACAGCTCTGTTGGGACAGGTCTGTTGGGACAGCTCTGTTGGGACAGGTCTGTTGGGACAGGTCTGTTGGGACAGGTCTGTTGGGACAGGTCTGTTGGGACAGCTCTGGTGGGACAGCTCTGGTGGGACAGCTCTGGTGGGACAGCTCTGGTGGGACAGCTCTGGTGGGACAGCTCTGGTGGGACAGCTCTGGTGTGCAACTTTGTCAGCATGGATGAGTTGTGTCCCTGCTATAAAGCTCCATGTTTGTGATCCCTGCAGAATCACTGGTCATGGACCTTCAGTCCCTCCACCTTTACCCTCTATGGCCAAGCTAGCTTTGAATTCATTCCAATGATTCACTGTTAATTCCATGTGCTTAATCTTCTGGATCAGACTACTATGTGGAACCTTGTCAAATGCCTTTCTAAGTCCATGTAGACAACACTGCCCACCCTCATCCACCATCTTCAACACCTCCTTGAAAAACTCAATCAAGTTCATAAGATGTGACCTCCCCACACAAACCCATATTGATCATCCCTAATAAGCTTATGCTTTTTAAAATTCAAATGAATTCTATCCCCAAGAATCCTTTCCTGTCACTGATGTCACCAGCCAATAACTTGTGGATTCTTATTATTCTCCTTCTTAAACAAAGGTTGCCTATTCCAACCCTCTGGGACCTCATCTGTGGCTACAGGAGACTATGAACTCTTGTCAAAGCCTCAGCAATATCTCAATAAATCGAAATGTATACCATCAGGACATGGGGACGTCGACCTGAATATCCATCAGCACACCCACACCACCTCCTTGATTCAACCTTCTCACTCTCCTTCATGTCCTTTTCAGTGAATACTGATGCACTCTACTCGTCTAACACCTCACCCACCCATTCTGTCTTCAGCTATAAACTCCCTGCTTTGTCCTTTGGTGTTCCTTCCCGCTCCCTAGCTCCCTGGTTTATAAATTTCAGCATAAAATGCCTTGGGATTTTCCTTAATCCTTCTCACCAAGGAGATTTGTGTTCCTATTAGTGCCCCCCACCCTCCGATTCCCTGTTTTAGTTTTGCCTTTTCTATACTCCTCAAGGACCCTGAATGATGTCAGTTTCCAAAACCTTACGTTCGGCGGGCAGCAACCTCCTTTGAAGAAGACCGCAGAGCCCACCTCACTGACAAAAGGCAAAGGAGGAAAAACCCAACACCCAACCCCAACCAACCAATTTGCCCCTGCAATCGCTGCAACCGTGTCTGCCTGTCCCACATCGGACTTGTCAGCCACAAACGAGCCTGCAGCTGACGTGGACATTTACCCCCTCCATAAATCTTCGTCCGCGAAGCCAAGCCAAAGAAGACATATATCCCTTTTTGTCCTTGTTCAAATTCTCCCATACAAGGTTCCTCCACCCTGCTGTTCTCATCTTCCCCACTGGTACGTGCCACTATTGAATTCTGATCAGCTCATATTTAAATCAGTCCCACATATTGGATGTGGACTTTCCCAATAAAAATTGCTCCCAACCTGCATGCCCAGCTCTTGCCCAATGCTGTTGTAACTTGTCTAACTCCATTTCGCCGAGGTTTCTTGATGCACTCTGATTCAACCGACTATTCTGGATGCACTTCACAAATTCTGGCCCATCTAAGTCTCTGGCAACTAAGCAAATGACAGGCAATGTTGAGGAAATTAAAGTCTCCCATGAGGACGACCCTGTTGATTTAGGTCTTTCCATAATCTGCCGCACATGTGCTCCTCTATCTCCAGCTGGAATCATCTGGAATCACCCTGACCAGAATGCGCTCCAGTTGGAAGAGTTTCTGACCTTGCTTGCGAAGGGAAGGGGTTAACTGACTTTGTTTTCCCAGGTGGCATCGACTTGCCCTCAGTGTGCAGAAGAAGAATGTGACGTTGATCCTAGACTGCAAGAAGAAGTTCACCAAGGCACTGCCCAGGAGTGGCAATCCTATCCTGGATACGAATGGGATCATGGTGTTCGGCACCAGAATCCTAGATGAGGAGGTTTACGAGGTATGGTCTCTATGACAATGTTTCAGACACCTGTAGGTCCACAGGTGAGGAACTATATCTCAGTCAGTCAGATGAGCCTCGGACAAGAGTCAGGAAGCTCAGCCACTCACTGAAGGTTAAAGCAGTGTCTGAAGCTGGGGATAGGAGAGTGAGAGGAGGGAGGGAAATGGGGGGAGGGAGAAAATGAAAGGAGGAGGAGGAGGAGGGAATCACAGAACTCAAGGCCCCGCTGGAGAAATGGCTGTCAGTGGAGAAGTGATAGCAATCCAGGGACAGCAGGAATTGGAGGAGTGTTGAGATAGTGGAGGATGTGGGAGTAACAGAGTTGGCGAGGGGTGTAGGGACTAGATGGAGTTGCAGAGATGGAGAGGGGTATAGGGGACCAGAGGGGGTTACAGAGACAGTGGGGGGGTGTGGGGACCGGAGAGGGTTACAGAGACAGGGAGGGGTATAGGACACCGGAGGGGGTTACAGAGACAGGGAGGGGTATAGGACACCGGAGGGGGTTACAGAGACAGTGGGGGGTATGGGGACCGGAGAGGGTTTACAGAGATGGAGGGGTGTGGGGTCTGGAGGTGGTTACAGTGATAGAGGGGGGATAGTCCTGGACCTTTTCATCATGGGAACATATCACCAATTTGTCTTCCTGAGCTGGTCCTGTCTGGCAGCATCCACCAGTATCCCTCTCGATCATATCCGTCCGTATAAATGTTTGTTGACATAGTTGTCCACGTCTCTACCACTTCCTCTGGCAGAACTTCCACATTCCTACTGTTTGGAAAAGGTGCCCCTCAGATTCTGTGTGAATCTTTCCCCTCTCTTTAAACTTACTCCTATCAGGAGAAAGGCTGTGACCATTCATCTTATCAATTTTACAAACCTCCATCAGGCCCCCCTCAGCCTCCTACACTCTACAGACCCAGCCCATCCCGCTCTTCTTACAACTCAAGCACTCCAGTAAAAACACAACGCTGGAGAAGCTGAGCTCAGCAGAACTAACAGAGGTAAAGACACATAAACCAACGCTACCTTGATGAAGGGCTCAAGCCCGAATCGTTGGTTCTGTATTTTTAACCTGCTGCGTTTCTCCAGCATTGTGTCCACAGACTTTTGTGTTTTATTTCCAACCCAAATACTCCTGTCCTTTTAACATTCTCATCTCTCCTGGCCTCACCAACATCTTCTACATCTGTAACATGACATCCCTGTTCCTCTACTGAGTATCCTGACTGATGAAGACAGTGCACCCCATCCATCTTTGTGGCCACTTTCAGGTCTGTGACCCTCACTCTCTGTTCCCCAGCACTCCCCAGGCCCCTTGGTGTATGTTCTGCCATGGTTAAACTATAGGATGCATGCCTCTCACTTGTCCGAGTTAAATTTTAAAGGCGAGATTTGGAGAGTTCAGGGACAGCATGTTTCTGTTACATTGAACAACAAGGCTGGCAGGAGTCTGGAACCCTGGCTGAGCAATGAGTTTAAATGTGAAATGTCATTAATTCCTTTCTCCCACTGATGCTCTTTAACCCAGTGAGTTCTCCCAGCAGGCTGTTGTTTTGTACCACTGTGACCGTGTGGGTTTCACCCAGGCTCTGCCTGTATAGAGTTGGCACATTCTCCCTGTAAATTCATGGGTTCTCAAGTGCTGTCTGTGTGGAGTTTGCACTTTCTCACTGTAACAGCATGCAATTCCCCAGATGCTGTCTGTGTAGAGTTTGCATGTTCTTTCTGTGACTATTTAGTTTTAGCCTAGGAGCTGTCAGTGTGGAGTTTGCCCATTCTCACTGTAACTGCCTGGGTTTCCCCTGGGTGCTGCCTGTGTGGAGTTTGCACATTCTCACTGTAACTATGGGTTTTCTCTGGGTGCTGCCTGTGTGGAGTTTGCACGTTCTCATTGTAACTGTGAGGGTTTCTCCAAGGTACTCAGGTTTCATCCACATCTTAAAGATGTGTGGATCAGTGGGTTAATTGGTCCTGTGAACTGTTCTGTGTAGGTGAAGGGTAGAATCTGGGAGGAATTGGTGTGGGGAGAATAGGAAGTAAGGAAATTCATGGTGAAAGGGGTGGCTTAGTAAGCTGGCTTTGATTGGATGGGCCAAATGATCCGGTTTCAGGGGCTTGGGGAAATGGGAGTATTTTCTCTGTGCAGGGAAGAAGAAGGGGCTTTGGGATTTATTGGAGGGAGACAAATGATCAGGGGTTTGGATGAAGTTACCAAGGAGCATGGGGAGACCAGAGGACAGGAGAGAGAGTGTGGGCAGAAGGGTGGATGGCAAGGTGGTGTTCCGCACTAAGTGTTGCTGCACTGTGTCAGGGGAACAGGTTCATGGTAACGGCTGGGGAGGGCAAACGTGGTGGGATGTGGGGATGGAGGAGGAGAGTAGGGCTGAGTGCAGGCTGACATAGAGTCAGTACAGACCTGATGGATAGAGTGGCCTCCTCCTTTGCCAGGGTGCTCAGTAGTCCAGATTTGGATTTTTGCTCACATTCCTTGGTTTTGTCTAGACCACTGATTGTCGGTCCAGTAATTTAATCACTGCTACTGAATCCTAAATAAACCATACATCTTAAAAATATTTGGTATTTTGACAAGGCTCTGGCCTGAGGCTCGGTGCTGTCATGGTTGAAGCATTTCTTTGCTCTTCACTGCAGCTGATGAGGGCAGCAGCTCCTGCCGACAGACTCAGGCTCTGTATGCACAGCCCTGCCTCCACTCTCTGGCATTCTCCAACACAACCAGCACACTGGAAGTTTAACTGCATGCTGGGTTTAGTCCCATTGGAAATCTGACGACGTTTGCTGCAGGATTCTGTATCTCAGTCTGGATCAGTCTCAAATAATTCACACTGTCTACTGGTGGGATGAATCATCCCTTCACACGGCTACTGGTGGGCGCAAGGTCTCAGAATCGCAAATAGAAAGAAGTTTGAAAGTTTCTGAATTGGAGATGGAAATTTGTGGCACTCAACATGTGGAAGCTCCCCTTCTGTTGAGTTATCAGCTGGAAATGGATCACAAAACAATCTTTCCAACAATGTTTTTATCTTTGTTTAACAATTCTCTGTTGTAGTAAGTAGATTGCTTAGCGTGGGAGTGATCACAAGTGAGGTGGGGGGGGCAGGGGAAGCCACACTGTGAGGACAGGAGCATGGTGTTCACCCGAAGAGTTGCTGGGATGTGTTGGAACGAAGAGGGCATTGCAGAAGTTGATTGATTTGTTCCTGCCTGTGACCTCCCTGGAGAGGGTTAGGACTTGACAGATATCCTGGAGCTCTCTGGGATTGGTTAGCATGCTGACCGCGTGCTGTATTCGGTTTGATACCAAGAAGCTGCCCGTGGTTTTTCATTACTCAGTAGCTGGAATCATCAATAAGCAGCTGCCTCCATGGTGGAATCCAGCCTTCCACATCCTGCTGCTCCGAGTTCCAGCCAGACAATCAGATGTGAGCCTTAGTTCACCCCTCACTCACTCCAGTCCCTCCCACTGGGTGACCGCCCCCCCCCCCCCACTACTCCCACAGTTCTGCCCCTCTGTTTGAGTGCTGAGTAAGTAGAGTGTGGAGCTCTTTTTCTCTCTGCTGCATGAAGTTGGATAGATCCCCAGGGCCCTGAAGAAGTGCATCCTTGTACTTCGTGGGAGGTGAGGGATGAAATTGTTGAGGGCCTCGCTGAGGTGCATTATCTCTGGGCTAGGGTGAAGTGCTGGCTGACTCGATACTGGTTAATTTTCTGCAGTTATTTAGAAAGGGCACAAGGACAAGCCAGGGAACTACCATTAGTGCGACGCTATTACAGTGCCAGCGACACAGGTTCGAATCCCACGCTGTCTATAAGGAGTTTATACATTCTCTCCGAGTCTGCGTGGGTTTTCCCCAGGGGTTCCAGTTTCCTCCCATGTACAGGGATTGTAGCTTATTTGGGTGGCATGGGCCTTTGGGCCAGAAGGGCCTATGTCGGGTTGGTGGTTGGAAAGTTTCTGGAGGGGATTGTGAGGGACAGGATCTACCAGCATTAGGATGGTCAGGGACTGGATAGAGGTAGTCAGGGTGGATTTATGGAAGTTCTTTGAAGAAGTGACAGAGGTGATGAGGGCAGGGTGGTGAATGTTGTACGTATGGATTTTATCATGGGATTTGACAAAATCTTGCATGGCAGGTGAGTTTGAAAATTAAATCACATGGGATTCAAGGTGAGCTGGTTAATTTGATTCAAAACTGGCTGAGTGGAAGGAGACTGAGAGTAGGAGTGCTATTTGATGGGAGGTTTGCATCCAGTGCTGGACCGCAGGGATCAGCACTGGGTCCACTGTGGTTTGTAATATTTGTTAATGATTTAGATGGCATTGTGGTTAACACGATCAGTAAATTTGCAGATGACTCCAAAGTTGGTGTGTTGTGGACATTGAGGAAGAATATCTGAGTTAGAACTGGAGTGCCGTCGACGTGCTTTGAGAAGTGCAGGTCATGCTTAATGAGCCAAATTGAGATTTTTGAGGAGGTGACAAAACAAATTCATGAGGGTAATGGAAGTGGATATGGACTATAACAAGGCTTTTGATTAGGGTCCTCATGGTAGGCTCATCCAGAAACTCGAGACATAACTTGGCTGTACGGATTCAGTATAGACTGCCCACAGAAGGCAGGGAGTGGTAGCCTGTTCTGGGACCCATGCTCTTTGTAATTTTTACAAATAACCTGATTGAAGAAAGAGAGGGATGGGTCAGTAAGTTTGCAGATGATACCAAGGTTACAGGTGTTGTGGATAGTGTAGAAGGTTATCGTAGGTTACAGCAGAATATAGACAGATGCAGAATTGGGTGGAGAAGTGGCAGGTGGCGATCATTCTGGATAAGTGTGAGGCGATGCACTGAGGAAGATCAAACGAAGACAGAGTACATGGTTAATGGCAGGATTCTTAATAGTGTGGTGGAACAGAAGCACCTTGGGGCCCAGGTCCACAGATCCATCAAGGTTGTTGCAAAAATTAATGGGGTGGTTAAGAAAGTGTATGGTATGCTGGCCTTCATTATCTGGGAGTTGATCTTAAGAGCTAATATACACTCTATAAAACTTTGGTTGGACTACCCCAAGAGTATTGTGTTCAGTTCTGGTCGCCTCATTACAAGATCTTAAGAGAGGGTGTATTGGAAATTTAGCAAGATGTTGCCTGGATTGGAGAACACATCTTATGAAGCAAGTGAAAACACACTATGCTGGAGAGACTCAGCGGGTGAAACAGTGTCCTTTATGTAGCAAAGGCAGAGATGCAGAAATGATGTTTCGGGCTTAAGCCCTTCATCAAAATGTTACCTCTTCAGAAGCAGGATTGACAGAGATAGGACCATTCTCTTTAGAGCAACAAAGGATGAGAGGCAACTTAACAGAGGTATATAAAATGATGAGGGACTAACATAGGGTGGACAGCCAGCACCCTTTTCCCAGGGCGACAATAGCAAATGCCAGAGGCAAGTTCAGGGGATACATCAGAGGTAAATTTTTTAAACACGGAGTGGTGGGTGCCTGGAATACATTGTCAGGAGTGGTGGTGAAGGCTGGTAGAATAGGGACATTTAAAAAGACTCTGAGATAGGCAAATGAATGCAAGAAAAATAGAGGGTTATTGACCGTTGGTTAGGGAAGGATGAAATTTTCGTGGCGAAGGTTTATGTAGGTTGGCACAACATCACGGGCAGAAGGGCCTGTGCTGTACTGTTCTGTATTCCATGTTATATGATCTAGATAAGTTGGGAAGGTGGCCCAATGTACGGCAAATGGAATGTAACTCTGACAAGTGCGAGGCATTGTACTTTAGTAAGTAAAACCAAGGCAGCACTTTTATGCTGAATGATAGATAGGGCCCTGGAGAGTGTTGTAGAATAAAGAAATCTTAGGGTGCAGGGGAATAGTTCCTCAAAAGTGGAAAATCATGTTGACAGGGTGGTGAAGAAGGTGTTTGTCACATGGCCTTCAGTGGGCTGGGTATCGACTACGTTATCAGTAGAGCCCTCACACTGCACTGAAGTAGACACAGAGAGTGTGAAAGCCCGATCCTCTGTCTCCAAGTGGAGCCACTGGTGTTTGTTCAGGTGCTGCTGGGAACAAGGTCCATGCAGGTTGGCCATGACAATGCCTGCTTACTCATTGGTGGGATCCCCCACCGATTGCAGGGCTATCTGGCGCTCCTTGTTCTAACAATAAACAAATGGTGTTATTCAAAGTTTTGTGAAAGGCTAAATGTTCCTGACTCCAACTAAATGTTTCCCAATCAACCCTCTGGCTGTACTGCCGAATCTCATCCTTCTCTTATGAAACAACTTGTACTTCATTAAACTTTCACCCTCTCAATTTAAATCCTGACCCTTGAGAGGTTTATAAAAGTTGCTAAATCTCTGAGCCCTGGCAGATGTATCATGGGACATTGTTGGAGGCAGGAAAGAAATTGTAAGAGAGATATCTGTACCATTGGGAGCTATTGTGGAGATACCAGAAGACCAGAGGCTTTGGCACAGACAAGAAAGGCTGAAGGGACCTTTCTCTGAGCTGCAGTGTTCTGTGGTTAAAGTGCATTCTGTAAGAAGGCCTGCAAGGGAACTGTAGGCTAGTGAGCACAACATCAGTGAAAGTTGCTGGAAGAAGAGCAACTATTTTCATTTGGAAATACAAGGAGTGATGAATGTCTGCAGACACTGTGATTGCAGTAAAAACACAGAGATGCTGGAAGAGCTCAGCCTGTCTCACAGCGTCCACAGGAGGTAGAGTTATATTACCGATGTTTTGGGCCTGAGCCCTTCCTCAAGGTGCATGCATGGGAAGTCACATCTTCAAATTCCATTTTTTGAAATTCCAGGTTGAGCTGTTGAATTACTGGCTTTGTGGAAGGAGTGAGAGGGTGGTGGTGGAGGCTGTGACCAGTGGTGCTCTGCAGGGATTGGTGCTGGGCCACCTGTTTGTTACCTGGATCTATGATTCAGATCAAAGTTTGTGTTTGACATCAAAATTGGTGATGTGGTTCACAGTGAGGTAGGTAGAGAACTGCGCAGTTCAGACGAGACCACTGATTGGAAGGATCTCATGAAGCTGCAAGGGGTGAAGAAGAGATTCCCCAGGATGTTGGCCGCTCAGGAGGGGTTGAGTTATAGGGAAAGGTTGGACAGGCTGGGTTTTATTCCCTGGAGAGAGGGAGGCTGAGTGATGATCTTTTAAGATCATGAGGAGAATAGATAAAGTGAATGCTTTTTTTAATCCGATTCTGGAACTTGGGAGTATAGATTTAATATGAGAGGAGAGATTTAAGAGGGACCTGAGAACATGGAACATAGAACATTACAGTACAGTGCAGGCCCTTTGCCCCACCATGTTCTGCTGTCTGATAGTAAGAACATAAGACGTAGGAGTAGAAATAGGCCATTCTCCCCATGACCTTTGATGCCCTGGCTAATCAAGGGCAATAAACCTACTCAACAATCTACCCTTCCCTCCTTCACACCCATAACCCTCTATCTTTCTTTCATCTTGTTCCCATGTAAGAGTCTTTTAAATGTCTCTATTGTACCTCCACCATCATCCATCCTTGATAATGCATTCCAAGTGCCTACATCTCCATGTGGAAAACAAATGTACCCCTGGTAGGATCACTTAAGGATAAAGGAGGCAACATGTGCCTGGAGGCACAGGAGGTTGGAGAGGACCTAAATGAATACTTTACTTCAGTATTTACCAGAGAAAAGGACCTTGGTCAAGGTGACGTCAGAATAGGACAGGCTTGTGTACTGGACCATGTTGAGGATAAGAAAGAGGAAGTGCTGGATCTTCTTAAAAACATTGATAAGTCCTCGGGACTGGATAAGATCTACCCCAGGTTAGATCTACCCCACTAGACATAGGCCTCCAGTCTGAAAAACAACCATCTCTGTTTTCTCCCACACAGCCAATTTCAAATCCAGTTTCCAACCTCTCCATGGATACGTAGTGTCTGAACCTTCTGAACTAACCTCCCATGTGGGACCTTGTCAAAGGCTTTACTGAAGTCCAGGTAGACAACATCCACAGCCTTTCCTTCATCTGCCTCCTTGGTAACCTCGAAAAACTCTACAAGAATAACCTACCATGAACAAAGCCATGTTGACTGTCCTTAATCAGCCCATGGCTCACCCTCTCTCAGACTCCTTCCAATAATTTCCCTACTGCTGACGTAAGGCTCACCGGCCTACAGTTACTTGGTTTATTTTTGGAGCCTTTTTTAAACAACAGGACAACTTAGCTACCCTCCATTCCTCTACCACCTCATCTGTAGCTAAGGACATTTTGAATATTTCTACAAGAGCCCCTATAATTTTTCCCTCAAGGTCTGAGGGAATATCCGGCCCGGGGGATTTATCTATATTCGCTGTGAGACGGCAAGCACCTCCTCCTCCTTAATTGCCATATGTTCCATGATCTTTCTGCTTGTTTCCCTTCCTTTCTTATACTGGTAGTTCCCTGAGAAAATACTGATGCAAAAAATCTGTTTCAGATCTCCCCCATTACGTGAAGCTCCACACATAGTTGACCCCTCTGATCCTCTCGGGGACCTTAGTGGTCCCGTCTGAACTGCGCAGTTCTCTACCTACCTCACTGTGAACCACATCACCAATTTTGATGTCAAACACAAACTTTGATCTGGATCATAGATCCAGGTAACAAATGGGTGGCCCAGCACCAATCCCTGCAGAGCACCACTGGTCACAGCCTCCACCACCACCCTCTCACTCCTTCCACAAAGCCAGTAATACTTGTAGAAATCCTTTGGATTTGCAATCACATTATCTGCCAGATCAACCTCATGTCTTCATTTTACCGTCCTGATTTCCTTCTTGAGTATTTTCTGTGCTCTTCTATTACCTCATTAGCTCCTTGTTGCCTATACCTGCTAGACACCTCCCTCCTCTTCTTAACCAAATCGCCAATATCCCTTGAAAACCAAGGTTCCCTTTACCTGGTAACTTTGCCTTTAATGGAACATGCAAACTCTCCACTCTCAAAATTTCCCCCTTGAAGGCCACCCACTTACTGAACACACCCTTGCCATAAAACAACTTATCCCAATCCACTCTTCCTAGATCCTTTCTCATTTCCACAAAATTTGCTTTCCCCCAATTTAGAATCTCAACTTGAGGCCCAGACCCCTAATCTTTATGCATAATTAACTTGAAGCTAATGACATTATGGACACTGGACCCAAAATGTTCACCGACACATACATCTGTCACCTGACTGACCTGTCTGGTTCCCTAATAGGAGATCCAGTATTGCATCCTGAACACATTTGATAAACTCCAAACCAGCCCTTTTACAGTATGGGAATCCCAGTCAATATGTTGAAAGTTAAAATCTTCTACTATCACAACCTTATGTTTCCTGCAGCTGTCTGCAATCTCTCTACAGATTTACTTCTCCAATTCTCATTGACTACTGGACTGTCTATAATACAAACCTATAAATATGGTCACACCTTTCCCGTTCCTCAGCTCCACCCATATGGCCTCTGTAGACCTGACTTCTCACAAATGAGATGTTTTCCCTGACTAGCAATGCCACTCCTCCCCCTTTCATCTCTCCCCCTCGATCACATCTGAAGCAACGAAAACCCGGAATATTGGGCTGCCCCTCCTGCAACCAAGTCTCATTAATAGCATTAATGTCATAATCCCATGTGTCAATCCATGCCCTAAATTCATCAGCCTTTCTAACAAACTTTGGCTTGGCTTCGCGGATGAAGATTTATGGAGGGGTAATGTCCATGTCAGCTGCAGGCTCGTTTATGGCTGACAAGTCCGATGCGGGACAGGCAGACACGGTTGCAGCGGTTGCAAGGGAAAATTGGTTGGTTGGGGTTGGGTGTTGGGTTTTTCCTCCTTTGTCTTTTGTCAGTGAGGTGGGCTCTCTAACAATACTCCTTGCATTAAAATGAATACACTGAGAAAACTTCTATCACGTACACCCTTTGATTTCTGTCTCTACCTGCAGTCCTCCCATAACCTTTACCCTCCTCCTTCTCACTAACTGCTCCAACATTCTGGTTCCCCCTCCCCCGCAATTCTAGTTTAAACCCTTCGGAACAAGACAAACAAACTTATCGACAAGGATAATAATCCCCTTCCAGTTCCCCGTCGATACAGATCCCACCCTCCCTGGAACAGAGCCCAGTGATCTAGAAACCTGAAGCCCTCCTTCTAGCCATATGATAAGCTGCCTTACCTTCCTATTTCTAAACTCTCCAGCATGTGGAGTGTGTAGTAATTCTGAAATCTCAACCCTAGGGTCCTGTCCTTCAACCTAGTGCCTAACTCTCCTTGCAGGACTTCCTCACCCTTCCTACCCATGTCATTGGTCCTTACATGGACTAATGACATGGGCTGATCACCCTCCCTCCTAAGAATGTTGTGAACTTGATCTGAGATATCCCGTCCCATTCGGGATTCATGATCTCCCCCACAAAACCTTTCGTCTCTCTTCCTAACTATGGAATCCCCTATCACTACAGCTCGTGTCATTTTCCCCCTTCCCTTCTGAGACACAGCACCAGACTGTGCCAGAGACCTGATCGCCATGGCTTGTATCCAGTAGGTCACCCCCCTCCACAGTATCCAAAACGGTACACTTGTTTTTCAGGGGGATGCCCACTGGGGGCCGGCTCTGCCTGCGTGTTCCCTCTCCCTCTCCTAACTGTAACCCATCTACCCTCTTCCTGTCTCTTAGGGGTAATAGTGTCTCTGTGACTCCTATCTATCACACCGTTGGCATCGCGTATGCTCCAGAATTTATCCTCCTCTTGCTCCAAAGACTCAACACGGCTTCTCAGGAACATCAGCTGGATGCACTTCGGGCATTTGTAGTCATCGGGGAAACTACCGACTTCCCTAACAATCTACATCCTGCAGCAGGAGAATTCCACTCTTTGATTCACTCTTTGTTTAAGTCAAGTCAGCTCAAGTTTATTGTCATCTGGTTGTACAAGTACAAAAAGGACAAGCTGCACCTAAATGGGAGGGGGCCGACCATCCTGGTGGGCAGGCTTGTGGAGAGGTGGGAATCAGAATGTGAGGGCAGAGATTAGGGGAGAAGGACAAAAGCATGATACTGTGTGTTCTGAGTTGGTGAGGAAGGACGGACAGGGGACAGAACATAAAGGGAGCCATTTAGAGGGGTTGAAATGTGTCTATTTCAAAACTAGGAGTATTAGGAATAAAGGGGATGAACTTAGAGCATGGATCAGTACGTGGAACTACGATGTTGTGGCCATTAATGAAACTTGGTTGGAGGAAGGGCAGGATTGGCAGATGCAGGTACGTGGGGGTCACTGCAGAGGGAGTGTCTACTGTGATGGTATGTGTGAACTGGAAGGGGACTAACATTCTTGGGGGTAGTTTTGCTGCTGCGGGGTGGTTAAATTATATTTCCAGAGGGAGGGGAACCAGAGTGTTAGAGCAGATAGTAAGGTGGAGGACAATGAGAGTTATGCAAGGACTGCATGTAAAGACAGGGTTCTACAGGAAAGAAATAGCCTCACATGTATCCTCTTCAATGTGAGGAGTATTGTCGAGAAGGCGGATGAGCTTAGAGCAAGGATTGTCATGTGGGGTTATGACATTATTGCTATTAGTGAGACTTTGTTGTAGGAGGGGCAGGACTGGAAGCTCAATGTTCCAGGGTTCTGCTGTTTCAGACAGTATAGGGGGCAAGGGAGCCAAGGAAGAGGAGTGGTATTGCTAGTCAGGGAAAATATCACAGCTGTGCATAGACAGGACAACACTGGACTCATCTACAGAGGCAATATGGGTGGAGATGAGGAAGGGAAGGGCATGAGCATGCTAATAGGGCTGTATTACAGACCACCCACTAGCTCGAGAGAATTGGAGCATCAATTCTGTAAGGAGATAGCAGACCGTTGTAAGATGTAGGAGATTTTAACCATCCGTACATAGACTGGGACTCTCAAATGGTAAAAGGACTGGATGGGTTGGAATTTGTCAAAGGTGTACAGGAAAGTTTTCTACATCAATATGGAGAGGGACCAACGAGAGAATATGCAATATTTGATCTTCTTTTAGGGAACCAGGCAGGCCAGGTGAAAGAAATATGTGTAGGTGAGCATTTTGGGTCCAGTGACAATAATATCATTAGTTTCAAGTTAATTTTGGAGAATTATGGGCCTGGTTATCGAATCTGGTCCTCCAATTAAGGCCAATTTTGAAGAAATGAGAAAGGATCTCGGAAGAGTCAATTGGAATGTTATTTTTTTTGGCAAGGATGCATCCAGCAGGGGGAAGGCCTTCAAGGATGAAATTTTGAGAGAGCAGAGATTGCATGTTCCTACCATGAATAAGGGCAAAGTTAACAGTCAAAGGGAACCTTGGTTTTCAAAGTTTATTGGAGAGCTGGTTAAGAAAAGGCGGGGACTATATATGTGGTATAGGCAACAAGGATCAAATGAGCTGCTTGCTGAGTCTAGAAAATGTAAGAGAATGGTTAAGGAAATTGGGAAGGCAAAAAGCAGACATGAAGGTGCTTTGGCAGATAATGTGAAGGAAAATCCAAAGGGTTTCTACAAGTATATTAAAAGTAAAAGGATAGTAAGGGACAAAATTGGACCCCTAGAAAATCAGAGAGGTCAACTACGTGTGGAGCCTTGTGAACTGGGGGAGATCTTGAACAATTTTTTTGCATCGGTATTTATGCAGGAAATTGGCATCATGAATAAGGATGGAAGGGAAACAAATAGAAGTGTCATGGAATCACAGACTCGATGGGCTAAGTGGCCTACTTCTGTTCCTTTATCTTGTGATCTTGTGATATGGAGATTAAGGAGAAGGAGGTGCTTGCTGCATTGCAGCGAATAAAGGTAGACAAATCCCCTGGACCGAATATGATATTTCCTGCACCTTGAGGGAGACGAGTGCTGAAATTGAAGGGTCCCTGGATGGTATATTCAAAATGTCCTTAGCCACGGGGGCAGTGCTAGAAGATTGGAGGGTAGCTCATGCTATCCCACTGTTTAAGAAAGGCTCCAAAAGTAAACCAGGCAATTATAGGCCAGTAAGCCTGACGTCAGTTGTAGGTAAATTATTTGAAGAATATCTGAGAGATAGGATATATAGATATTTGGACCATCATCAGCTGATTAGGGACAGTCAGCATGGATTTGTGCGTGGTAGGTCGTGTTTAACAAATATTGTAGAGTTTTTTGAGGTCGTTACCAAGAAGGTTGATATAGTTCATATGGACTTTAGTAAGGCCTTTGACAAGGTTCCACACGAGAGGTTGGTTCAGAAGGTTAGGACACTAGGTCTACATAGGTTGTAAACTGGATTCGAAATTGGTTTGGTGGAAGAGAACAGAGTGGTGGTGGATGGTTGCTTCTCAGATTGGAGGTTTATATCGAGTGGTGTGTCTCAGGGATCTGTGTTGGGACCATTATTGTTTACTATCTATATAAATGATCTGGATGATAATGTGGTGAATTGGATCAGCAAGTTTGCTGATTACACTAAGATAGGAGGCGTCGTAGACTGAGGAAGATTTTCAAAGCTGGTATTGGGATCTGGACCAGCTGGGAAATTGGGGCAGTAAATGGCTGATGGAGTTTAATGCAGATAAATGAGATGTTGCACTTTGGAAGAATGAATCAGGGTAGATCTTACACAGTAAATGGTTGCTCATTGAGGACAGAGGAGCAAAGGGATCTGGGAATACAGATACATTGTTCCCTGAAGGTGGTGTCGCAGGTGGACAGGATTGTAAAGAAACCTTTTGGCATCTTAGCCTTTATAAATCAAAGTATTGAGTATAGGAGTTGTAATGTTATGTTGAAGTTATTCAAGTCATTGGTGAGGCCACACTTACAATATTGTGTGCAGTTCTGGTCCCCAGAGGCAGGAAAGATATCAATAAGATTGAAAGATTGCAGAGAAGATTTACTAAGATGTGGCTGGGTCTTTGGGAGTTGAGTTACCAGGAAAGATTAATCAGGTTAGGACTATACTCCTTGGAACGAATAAGAATGAGGGGAGACTTGATCAAGGTTTATAAGATTATGAGGGGTATAGACAGAGTAGATGTGAGTAGGATGTTTCCACTTAGATTGGGGAGATAAATATGAGAGGTCACAGCTTTAAGCTGAAAGGGGAAAGTTTTTCACTTAGAGAGTGGTAGGAGTGTGGAATGAGCTGCCATCTGATATAGTGAATGCAGATTCAATCTTGGGTTTTAAAAATAAATTGGATCAATACATGGATAGGAGAGGTCTGGAGGGCTACGGAATGGAAATAGCTAATTTTATTGGTCGACAGAGACTAGAAGGGTTGAATGGTCTGTTTTTATGTGCTGTAATGCTCTATAGTACTATGGTTTTAAAGGGAGGAGGCTGCAGAGGGAGGGTCCACTGAGTTGCTGTGGGTGGAAGTCAGAAATAGGAAGGGAGCTATCACTGTGCTGGGAATAGTCTATAGGCCCCCAAATAGCCCTCTAGACACCGAGGAGCAGATAGGAAGGCAGATTTTGGAATGGTGAAGAAAGTAATGGGTTTTAGTTATGGGTGATTCCAACTTTCCTAATATTGACTGGCACCTCCTGACTGGATCAAAATTTGTCAGTGGGTCCAAGAAGGATTCCTGACTCAGTGTGTGGACCGGCTGATGAAAGGAGAGGCCAGACTGGATCTGGTTCTGGGGAATGAACTTGGTCAGAGGACGGACCTCTCGGTGGGGGAGCATTTTGGTGAGAGTGACCACAACTCCCTGAGCTTCAACAAAGCTATAGAAAAGGATATAAATAGTCAAATTGGGAAAGTGTTTAACTGGGGAAGGAATAATTAGGATGCGGTGAGGTAGGAACTAGCGAGAGTAAACTGGAAACAGATGTTTAAGAGTGAAAGCACAGAAGTAATGTGGAGGGACTTTAGGGACCACTTGTGCTGGGTCCAGGATAGGTTTGCCCCACTGGGACAGGGAAAGATGGTAGGAAATGGGAATTATGGCTGATGAAACAGGTCAGGCAACTAGTCAGAAGGAAGAAAGAAGCAGGAAACAGGAAGGGCTCATGAGAAGTCTGGTTTCCAGGAAGCAGCTTAAGAAAGGACTTAGGAGAGCTGGAAGGTGGGAATGAGAAGGCCTTGGGATGTAGGATTAAAGAGAACCCCAAGGTGTTCTATGTGTATGTGAAGAACAGAAGGATGATGAGAATGAAAGTGGGGCCACTAAAGGATAAAGGAGGTAACATGTGCCTGGAGGCAGAGGAGGTTGGAGAGGATCTAAATGAATATTTTGCTTCAGTATTCACAAAAGGACCTTAATCAGGGTGAGGTCAAAATAGAACAGACCTGTGTGGAGATTAAGGATGTGGAAGATCTTCTTAAAAAAATCAAGATTTATGTCCCCAAGGCCGGATACCCCAGGCTGCTGTGGGAAGTGAGAGAAGAGATAGCTGAGGCAGTAATGATGATCTTTGAATCCTCTTTGGTCACAGGGGAGGTGACAGAGGATTGGAGAATGGCAAATGTAGTCCCCTTGTTTAAAAAAGGTAATGGGGGAATCCTGGGAATTATCAACCGGTGAGTCTTGCCTCAGGGGTGTGCAAACTAATGAAGAGGATTCTTAAGGATAGAATCTATAAGGGTTTGGACAAGTCCAGTCTACTCAAGGATAGTCAGCATGGCTTTGTGAAGGGAAGGTCATTCCCCATGAGTCTGATGAGGGTTGGGTGGTAGCTATGGTTTACATGGATGTTAGCAAGGCATTTGACAAGGTCCCCCATGAGAGGCTCATCCAGAAACTCATGAGGCACGGGATCAGTGGAACTTCGGCTGTGTGGATAAAAAAAATAATGACAGTAGTAGTGGAAGGAAAGTTTTCTGCTTGGAGGTCAGTGACAAATGGAAGGACTACAGGGATCTGTTCTGGGACCCCTGCTCTTTGTGATTTTTATAAATGACCTGGATGAAAAGGTGGAAGGATGGGTCAGTAAGTCTGAGGATGACACGAAGGTTGGAGGAGTTGTGGATGAAGATGAAGGTTGTTGAAGGTTGCAACAGGATATCGACAGGATGCAGAGTTGGGCAGAAAAGTGGCAGATGAAGTTCAATCCAGATAAGTGTGAGGTGATGCATTTTGGAAGGACAAACTAGAAGGCTGAGTACAGGGTTAATGGTCGGTTACTTAAGAGTGTGGATGAACAATGGGACCTTGGGGTCCAAATCCATACATCTCTCAAGGTGCTGCACAGGTTGATAGGATAGTTAAGAAGGCCTATGGGATGCTGGGCTTCATTAATAGGGGGATTGAGTTTAGGAGTAGAGAGGTCATGTTGCAACACTATGAATCTCTGGTGAGACCACACTTAAGAGTATTGTGTTCAGTTCTGGCCACCACTTTATGGGAAGGAATCTACAGAGAGGGTGCAGAGGAGATCTACCAGGATGTTGCCTGGATTGGGAAAAAAATCTTACGAGGCAAGGTTAGCAGAACTGGGACCATTCCCTTTGGAGTAAAGAAGGATGAGAGGAGACTTAGTAGAGGTCTACAAGATTATGAGAGGCATAGATAGGATGGACAGCCATCAGGGCAGGAGTAGCAAACACCAGAGGGCACATGTACAAAGTGAAGGGAGGGAAGTTTAGGGGAGATGTTAGGGATAATTTTTTTTACACAGAGAGTTGTAGGGGCCTGGAATGCCTTGCCAGGGATGGTGGTGGAGGCTGAAACATTACGGGTATTTAAGAGACTCTTAGACATGCATATGGATCGAAGAAAAATAGAGGGTTTAGGACTTTTTTGAAGGTATATATGGGTTGGTAGTGTTACAAGCCCAGAGGATCCCTAAACCCAGCAGCAATTGATATTTACCAAATCAAACGGTTACTTAAACAAAAGTTGCTTTTAATTATCTTTAAACATGAAAACAGAATCACATTTTAACATCACTATTGACTTAACTACCCTAACTTAACCCCCTTCTAATTTTAAGCGCACATGCATTTAATGTGTGTGTAAATTCAGAAAAGGCCAAACATTTTGGCAGTTTCCGCAAAGCAGGACGTCAAGCGCTGAAGAGCTGGCTCTGAATGGGCAACTAAAGCGGCATCATCTGCAAAGAGTAGTTCACGGACAAGTTTCTCTTGTGTCTTGGTGTGAGCTTGCAGGCGCCTCAGATTGAAGAGACTGCCATCCGTGCGGTACCGGATGTAGACAGCGTCTTCATTGTTGGGGTCTTTCATGGCTTGGGCATCGGGCACACAAAACTCAAAACGGTCAACCAGTTTACCTATCTCGGCTGCACCATTTCATCAGATGCAAGGATCGACAATGAGATAGACAACAGACTCGCCAAGGCAAATAGCGCCTTTGGAAGACTACACAAAAGAGTCTGGAAAAACAACCAACTGAAAAACCTCACAAAGATAAGCGTATACAGAGCCGTTGTCATACCCACACTCCTGTTCGGCTCCGAATCATGGGTCCTCTACCGGCACCACCTACGGCTCCTAGAACGCTTCCACCAGCGTTGTCTCCGCTCCATCCTCAACATCCATTGGAGCGCTCACACCCCTAACGTCGAGGTACTCGAGATGGCAGAGGTCGACAGCATCGAGTCCACGCTGCTGAAGATCCAGCTGCGCTTGATGGGTCACGTCTCCAGAATGGAGGACCATCGCCTTCCCAAGATCGTATTATATGGCGAGCTCTCCACTGGCCACCGTGACAGAGGTGCACCAAAGAAAAGGTACAAGGACTGCCTAAAGAAATCTCTTGGTGCCTGCCACATTGACCACCGCCAGTGGGCTGATAACGCCTCAAACCGTGCATCTTGGCGCCTCACAGTTTGGCGGGCAGCAGCCTCCTTTGAAGAAGACCGCAGAGCCCACCTCACTGACAAAAGGCAAAGGAGGAAAAACCCAACACCCAACCCCAACCAACCAATTTTCCCTTGCAACCGCTGCAATCGTGTCTGCCTGTCCCGCATCGGACTGGTCAGCCACAAACGAGCCTGCAGCTGACGTGGACTTTTTACCCCCTCCATAAATCTTCGTCCGCGAAGCCAAGCCAAAGAAGAGAAAAAATTCAGAAAAATTCTTTGATTCACAGTCCAGTCTCATTCCTCCAAGTTCACTGGTTGCAGGCAATTCTTATACTGTGCACAAAATTTAACATTTATAAAATTCACCAGGCTTTGGTGCTTGAAAGGTAAATAGTTACCGCTCAGGAAGGTTCTTGTCGGTTTCCAGAGAGATTAGTTGTACACTGGACATCCAGCCACTTCAGTGCCTTGCCGAAGAAACATGCCCCCTCAGGGTTCTCCAGATGATAGCATCTTTCTTTCAGGTCACTACAGAGTTCCTTTTTGTTTTCTCTTATTCCAAGTGAAACATTAGACAGCCAGTCCTTTCCTCTTGCATGAACCACAAGGGCTTTGGCTAGGCTGAGTTAAGAACTCACAACCCATCTTCCAAATGGGGTTTTCCACAAGCTTGCCAGCTTGTCCTGTTCCAGTCCCAGCTGCTGTTCCTGACTGTAACACCATAGAACTGATCTCCATGTCTCTCTGAGAAAAAGCCTGTTTGACTCTCTCTGCCAGTGACCAGTGGTGATCTTTAGGGGTTGGTGTTGGGGTTTCCAGTGGCCAGTGGTGATCACCACTGATCACCAGGAGCCCCAACACTGACTCCTGCAGATCACCACTGGTTACTGACCCCTACAGATCACCACTGGTCACTGGCAGACCCACCACAAACCCCTACAGATGACTACCAGTCACTGGCAGCCCCACCACCGACCCCTACAGATCACCACTGGTCACCGGCAGCTCCAATACCGATGCCTACAGATCACCACTGGTCATCGGGAGACAGAAAAGGCCCCTCTATTCCCACTTTTCACCTCTGCCAGTCACTCCATCTTCTCCCCACACTGGTACCACTGCACACTATCTTCTTTAGCATCTCATGTGTGACACCTTTTCAAAAGCTTTCAGAAAATACATGAAAACAATTCCACCAACTCTTCTTTGTCCTGCTTGTTAATTCCTGAAAGATTTCCTGCAGAATTGTCAGGCAAGATCTCTCCTAAAGGAAACCACACTATCTCCAGCCTCTTTCATCGTGTCCTTTAACGTACCCAGAAACCTCAGCTTCTATAATGGCCTCGCGATGGCCTAATTTGCCTTTGAGTGTTCCTTCCCTCAACCAAATTACTTGTATAAAATGCCTTGGGATTCTCTTTAATCCTATTCACCATAACCCCTATTAGCCTTGCTGATTCCTTTGATTTCTTTCTTGCTTTGCTTATAATCCTTAAAGGCTCTGAGTTCAGTTTCCTAAACCGTACATATGTTTCCTTTATCTTTTTGACTAAATTTGCAGCATTTCTCATTATCCAAGGTTCCTAAACCTTGCTCTTCTCGTCTTTCTTCCTCAGCTTGAACATTCTGGTCCTAAATTCTGAACAGCTGGCTTTTATATGTCTCCAACATATCAGATACAGGCTGAACTAGAAACGGCTGATCTCAGCTCCTGATGAAACTGTTGTAGTTAGCTTTCTCTTGTGGTTCTCTCTCCTGAGGTCCAAATTTATCCTTAACCACAGCAATCTTTACTCTGAAAGGAGTTTTGATCTTTGCTTTCAAAATGCTCACCCACTGAAACCCTAATTACTTGACCAGGCATATTTCCCAATACATGACCAGATACAAAGCCGAGTTAAATCCTTGGTGTTGGTGTTATTAAGGAACCTTGGTTTTTGGGGCCTTGGTTAAGAAAGAGGGGGTGCATTGCATGTATATGCAGAAAAGAACAAACAAGGTACATTAGTGGTGTAAGATCTGCAGGAATACAATTGAATGGAAAATAGGAGGCCAAAAAGAAGACATGAGGTTGCTTTGGCAGACAAAGTGAAAGAAAATCCCAAGGGCTTCTACAGATATATTAAGAGCAAAAGGGACATTGGTAAGGGACAATGTTAGTCCTGTAGAAGAGCCGAGTGGTCATCTATGTATGGAGTCAAAGGAGATGGGTGAGATTTTAAATGTTTTTTTTGCATCTATATTTACTTGGAAGGTGGACACTGAGTCTGAAGAAGAGAGGCAAACACACAGTGAAGTCATTCATCTGATACAGATTACAGAGGAGGTATTTGGTGTCTTGAGGCAAATAAAGGTGGATAGATCCCCAGGGTCTGACAAGATATTACCTTGGATCTTGAGGGAGGTTCATGCAGAAATTGTTGGAGGTCTCTTAGAGGTATTTAACATGTCCTTAGCCATGGGTTTGGTGCCAGAGGATTGGAGAATAGTTCACATCGTTCCGTTGTTTAAAAAAGGCTTGAAGAAAAATCCTGGGAAATTATTTGTAAGTGAGGCTAACATCAATATTGGAAGGTATCCTAAGAAACTGAATATGCAAGAATTTGGAGAGCCAGGGACTGATTAGGGCTAGTCCACATGGCTTTGTGTGTGGTAAGTTGTGTCCAACCAATTTTATAGAGTTTATCGAGGGGGTTACAAGGAAAATTGATGAAGGAAAGGCTGTGGATGTTATCTACGTGGACTTTAGTTCTGCCTTTAACAAGGACCCACATGGAAGGTTGTTCAAGAAGGTTCAGTCTTTCAGTATCTAGTCTGAGGTATTAAATCAGATTAAATATTGGCTTTGTAGGAGAAGCCAGAGAGTAGGGTAGATAATTCCCTCACTGTCTGGAGGCCTGTATCTAGTGGTGTGCCTCAGGGATCAGCACTGGGACCTTTGTTATTTGTCATCTTTATCAATGATCTGGATGATAATGTGGTAAATTGGAGTAGCAGGTTGTAGATGACACTAAGATTGGACGTGTTGTGGACAGTGAAGAAGGTTTTCAAAGCTGCAGAGGGACCAGCTGGAAAAATGGGATGAAAAATGGCAGATGGAATTTACTGAAGACAAGTGTGAGGTGTTGCATTTTGGAAGGACAAACCAAGAAAGGACGTACACGGTAAATGGTCAGGCACTGAGGAGTACGGGAGAACAGAGGTTTCTGGGAATATAGATGCATAATTCTTAAAAGGGTGTCATGGGAAGATAAAGAGCCTTTGGCATCTTGACCTTCATAAGTCATAGTATTGAGTACAGGAGTTGGGATGTTATGGTAAAGTTGTACAAGACATTGGTGAGGGACAATGTGGAGTATTGTGTACAGTTTTGGACACTGAACTACAGGAAAGATATCAATAAGATACAAAAAGTGCAGAAAAGATTTACTAAGATGTTGCCTGGACTTCAGTAACTGAGTCACAGGTTAGGACTTTATTCTCTGGAATGTCAGAGAATGAGGGGTGATTTGATTGAGGTATTTAAAATGATGATGGGTATAGATAGATTAAATGTAGACAGGTATTTTCCATTGAGTTTAGGTGAGATAAGAACAAGAGGACATGGGTTACATGTGAAAGGTGAAATGTTTACAGGGAACATGAGGGGAATCTTCATGGAGATGGAGGTGAAATTGTGGAACGAGCTGCCAGTGGAGGTGATGGATGTGGGTTTGATTTTGATATTTAAGGAAGGATTAGAGGTATGTGGATGGGAGGGGTATGGAGGGCTTGATTGGATGCAGGGAGGAGTTGGAAAAATAGTCAGGCTTCAAATAGGTCATCCGAATTGCTTTTTTCTGGGCTGTAGTGTGCTCCGGATAAACTCTGTGCCTTTGCTCAGTTGAATCTGTACCCTCAGTATGATTCCATGTTGAATCAGTTAATTTCACAGTTGAAACATTTGTAGTTTTTATGATCTGTCTGCCTAAAAGTAAACAGGCTGCTGGATCTCTGTGGCATTGCTCGTAAACTCAGATTGACAGAGCTGTGATGGTGAGGCACGTGCAGACACAGAATCCAAACTGCTGCCGTTTATCATTTACAAACGAGTGATGAGAAGCTAATGCTAAGAATAAATGTGAGAAGATTGCCTCTGTCTGTAATGTACTTTAATGTTCTCCAGATGCTGAGTCAGACTGAGGAGAACAGCTGGCTGGGTTAAGTTGCTTCGCATCCTGAGGGACTGTTCACTAAAGCACGTTGCCAGAGTTTCCACACATCCACTTCAAACTCCCTGTCATTCATTCATTCCAGTGCGAGGAGCCCATCTCAGTAATCCTGCACTATGGGAGGGGCAGGTCTGGGGGGGGGGGGGTCACACTGAGGGAGGGGCAGGACTGGGGGAGTCATACTGTGAGAGGGGCAGGACTGGGGGAGTCACACTGTGGGAGGGGAAGGACTGGGGGGTCACACAGGAAGGGGTAGGACTAGGGGGGGTCAAACTGGGAGGGGCTGGACTGCGGAGTCACACTGGAGAAGCAGTACTGAGGGGGTGTCACACTGTGGGAGGGCAGGACTGGGGGGGTCACACTGTGGGAGGGGAAGGACTGGGGGGGTTCACATTGTGGGAGGGGCAGTTCGGAGGGGGGTGTCACACTGTGGGACGGCAGGACTGGGGGAGTCACACTGTGGGAGGGGCGGAACTGCGTGAGCTCTATGGTCAATTAAGAATTTATGGTTTTAAAAATTGGTAAGTGGAAGTGCAGGGGTCACTGAAAAGTCTGGGAGCTCATTCTCAGCCCAGCGGTGGTAATTTCTAGAGGGATAAAGAAGAGTTTGCTCTGCAGTCTTTGACTGGGCCTGAGGGCTGTGGGAGCTGCAGTGGCTGGCAGATTGCCAAAGCAGTTTCTAGACTTCAATGGGAGTTGGATCATTATCATCGGTAACCCCACTCCCAACTGAGGACTCTCGCTCAGGACGGCTGGGGGACAGGGATTCCCGACAGCTCCTTGGACACGTGAAGCCAGAGAAGAATCGGGCTGACCCGGAGGCAGACATACCCCCTGCGCTCGAGAAGAACAGCGCTGCAGTTGTCAGTGCACAGACATTCCTGTGGAAACTCCCTTCCCTGCTCTGCTCTTTTGGAGAATGATTGATTGTGGGCTCTGCTGGTGGAAGGATCAGCAGGTGCGATAATTACTGACTGCGTCGGACTTTCATCACGGCGAGCTGCAGCTCTACGATGGTGCCCCTTGGACAGTTGCAGCTCCTGGGGTTGGGCTCCTGCAGAGGCATCTTCCTTCAGATGAAAGACTTTGGACATCGGTCTGGAAGGTGGTTTAAAAGCTCTGTCTCAGACTCTGGGTTGTGGGGGGGGGGGGGGGGGGTAATGTTGCAGTGGATAAAATTCATGGAAAGACTACGTTCTTGCCATCCACTAAAGAAGTGTCCCTGCCCCTGAGTAAGGGCCTGTCAGTGGGAGAGCTCTTCATCCCGGTGGAGCCAGTGACAGCCCCCATCCAGAAGGGGGTCCTATCTACCATGTACCCCACATTCCTGATGCAGCCCTTCTCCCTCCCCGAGATCTCTGGGGGAGGTGAAGTCAGTATCACCTTGACAGTGTGTAAGCTCGTACCTGACTATAAGTCACTGTATGACTTTAAAAGGCTGGTCTTTATGCAGTTGGCGCAGGGTGGGGATGCAGAGGGGCAGTTCCAGGTGGTCTTACAGGGGAATATTTATCCCGTGTACTGGGCCATGAGGCGACTGAGGTTCCGTGAATGGAAGGGGTATGGGCACATTCGGGGAGAGTGCCCTAACCAGCGAGCTTCTGCCTCCACCTCGATGGTGTGGGGTGGCACAGCTGGCCCTTCTTCTGCTATACCCCCTCCAGCTGTTCCTCCCCCGGGGCAGATGCCCTTCCTGAGGTGGAGGTGATGGGTGTTGGGGAAGAGAGTGGGGCATCGGTGGGGAGGGATGGACTTCTGCTAAGGGGAGGAAGGCACAGAGGAAGACAAAACACCTCCAGACCCCTTCTCTAGAGGAGCAGGAGCCAACGGTTTCCTCCAGGCCTGACCCAGAGGACCTGATAGTCTCAGGGGCTTGGGGGAGTTGGGGAGAGTGATAGGGTGTTAGAGACCAAGGATTCCTCAGAGACGGAAGTCTCTGTGCCTCAGAAAGTAGGTGGGACAAAGCACAAGAGACGTGTCTGTGGAAGTGGGAACGGGGGAGCCTGAGGAAGGGGATTTACCCCCAGTACAGACCACGTGCGTGAAGAGTGTTTTCCTGGAGCTAGACGGTGGCCCTGTGGTGGCAGGGCCACATGAGGGGAGTGATCTTCCTTCCTTCGGGGCTGCACTTCCCCAGCAAACATATCCAGAGTCAGTGGGGGATTCTGCTGAGTGGAAGGGAGGGGACCTACCCTCTGGTGTGGCTGCGTGCCCAGAGTGCAGGTCGCCTGGTGGAGAAGATAGGCCAGAATCCAGGGATTACCCGAGGGAGGATGGTCACCTGGTGGGGTGATATCCCATAAGGTGGTCTCCATCAAGGCAAGGGTTCCTGTGGTGAGACATACGGCCCCCGAATCACCCGTCCACTCAGCGCATGAATCACTGACTCATTCTGTGAAGAAGGGGGACTGGAGCGTGGAGGCAGGCAGGACTCAGACAACACGTGTCCTTTGTTTGGGCTCCAGGAAGGTCTGTGAGTCGCCTGAACTGGGGAATGGTTGTTCTGGATGAAGGGCGTCAGGGTGTCCCTCGATCACTACCACACAGACAGGGGTGGGCACAGAGGTGGAAAAGGATGTGGGATATGATGAGGAGGATTCTTTTGACACAGAGCTGGTGGACACCTTTATCCTCAGTTTTGGGTCCACGGCTGTCAGTATGGGAGAGGTGAGGGAGTTCCTGGAGGACACCCAGGGGGAGACGGAATAAAAACCAGCTGGCTGCTGCCCACTGGTCGGATCTCCCTGTGGTTGCTCAGTCCCTCCATATCATCCTCAAAAAGACGGGGAAGGAGTCAGAATTGACGAGGAATGAGCTGTGCAAATTCAAGTCACTCCTGCAGGCCTTGCTGCCTGCAGTTATGGTGAAGGGAGGCTCTACAAGGAGCCCTTCTCCCTCTACCCAGGGCTCTGGCGACGGAGTCTCCAGTGACTTGTCATGAAGATTACTGTCACCAGCCTGAACATCAATGGCTGAAGAGGGTCTCTCCGCAGGTTCCCCCATCTCTCAGTCCTTAGGGATGAGAAATACGCAGTGAGTTTCTTGTAGAAGACCCGCTCTGTTCCAGATGAATCCACCTGGCTCCTGGAATAGTGCGTGGGGGTTTACATATGTCACTTCATTTTGAGTGGGGTGGCTATCCTGTTGGCCCCAACCTTCCAACTCGAGATCCTAACGGTTCAAGAGTTGGTGCCTGGCCATCTGCTCCATCTGGCCGTGCGCCAGGATGGCGTACTTTTGCACCTTGTCAACGTTTATGCCCCTGAGCCTGGCCCGATCCAGGCGCACCTGTTCCAATATGTGTCTGCACTGCTGGTTTCAATCTGGGTGATTTTAACTGCACCCTCGAGGACAGGGGTCGTACCAGCCTTAAGTTTCACCGAGTCTCGGTGAAGATGCTGATGGAGCTGGTGGGCTCCTTTGATCTGGTCGATGATTGGCGAAACCTACATCTGGAGTCCTATGCATATTCAAGGAGGGATGGAGGTGGTGTGAGGCTCATCTCCAGAGCGCACATCTCTTGGGTGTCGGTTCCCTCCATGCAGCCAGTGGTGTGTTCGGACCACCATCTGGTTTGGGTGGCCCTCAGTCTGCTGCCCGCTCGGCCGGGGTCAGCGTACTGGCATTCTAACAACCGACTTTGGGATTCGTTTTGTCATTTCTGGGTGACATGGTCGGGGTGGGGGGAAAGGGTGAGGTTCACCTCTCAGGCTCAGGTGGGACGTGGAGAAGTTTCACATAAGTTTGTTTTGTCAGGAGTCTGTGCGAGGGTCAACCAAGGAGTGCGTGTCCGAGATCAAGCGGCTCAGGCAGGAGCTGCTTGACTTGGTCTCAGCTGGGGCTGACCGCTGAAGGTTCACTCCTTCAGTAAGGGTACCAGGAGAAGAAGGAGGTGCTGAGGGACCTGAGTTTGAGAGGTAGTGAGGCGTGTACATGAGGGTACAGGTTCAGATGCTGAGGGATATGGACCAAGCCTCACCCTTCTTCCTTTCGCTGGAGAAATTGAGGGGAGTCTGCAGGCAGCTCATAGAGCTGTTGCAGAAGACGATTCCTCTGTTATGGATCCAGTGGGAATAACCCGAGAGGTCCGATGGTTTTACATGACTGTTCTCGTCGGATCTGTCCAGTGATGATGCGCATCAGACCCTGTGGGAGGACCAGCCGCAGTTCAGCCCTGAGGCTATCGAGTGGCTGGAATCTACCCTGTCATTGGAAGAGCTGACCGGAGCTCTTCACCAGCTACAGAGCGGCTTGTCTCTGTGGCTGGTCGGACTGATAGTGGGATTCCTCAGAGCCTTCTGGACATCCTGTGTGTGGACTTCTCCAGGGTCCTGGAGAAGAGCCTGGCAACAGGGGAAATGCCCCTTTCTTGGCGCAGGGCAGTCATCATCCTGCTGCCGAAAAAGGGAAATCTCTGCTGCCTGAGGAATTGGCACCCGTTATCTCTCCTGAGCGCAGAACCTTTGCTTGGGTGAGGGCCAATCACCTGGGCTCTGTACTGGCTCAAGTGATTCACCCTGACCAGTCTTACATGTCCTGGGCTGGTCCATTCAGGACAACACCCACCTTGTCCAGGACCTGGTCCAACTGACCCGTGAGACTGGTCTGTTGGCTGCCTTTCTCTCTCTCGACCAAAAGGCATTCGACAGGGTGGAATATGGTTACCTCTCGGGTCCCTCCACTCGTTTGGACTGGGGCGTGTTTCACAGCCTGCATTCAACTAATGTACACCGTGGCAGAGTGTTTCATCAAGGTCAATGGGTCCTTAATGGCGTCTTTTTGCTTTGGCGGGGGGTGAGTGATATGTCAGGGGTGTCCCTTGTCGGGGCAACTGCACTCCATCTGCAAAGAGCCATTCCTGTGCCTTCTTCAGAAGAGGCTGCTGGGGCTGGTGCTGAGTGAGCCAAAGATGAAGGTCATCCTCTTGGCTTATGCCGATGATGTCCTCCTCATGGTCACTAACCCCAATGACCTGCAGAGGATTCGTGCATGGCTAGAGGTCTTGGTAAGGGTAAACTGGGTGAAGTGTTCTGGCCTTCTGGTGGGACAGTGGCAGGTGGATTCCCTACCTGAAGAGATTTGTCCCTTTGAGTGGAGTGCTATGCATCTCCCTATCTGGGGTTCTAGCCGGGTGCAACTAGGGAGTCCTGCCTGGAGGTGTCTGAGAGTTTGGGACACTGGTTGGGTCTCCTCTGTGTAATTCTGTTTCAGGGCAGGGCGCAGTTCATCAACCAGCTGGTGGTCTCCATATATAACCACTTACAGCACAGAACAGGCCAGTTCGGCCCAACTAGTCCATGCCAGAACAAATCCCCACCCTCCTAGTCCCACTGACCAGCACCCAGTCCATACCCCTCCAGTCCTCTCCTCTCCATGTAACTATCTAGTCTTTCCTTAAATGTAACCAATGATCCCGCCTCGACCACGTCTGTCGGAAGCTCATTCCACATCCCAACCACCCTTTGTGTAAAGAAATTTCCCCTCATGTTCCCCTTATAATTTTCCCCCTTCAATCTTAAACCATCCCCTCTAGTTTGAATCTCCCCCACTCTTAATTGAAAAAGCCTATCCACGTTTACTCTGTCTGTCCCTTTTAAAATCTTAAACACCTCTATCAAGTCCCCCTTCAATCTTCTACGCTCCAGAGAAAAAAGCCCCAGTCTGCACAACCTTTCCCTGTAACTCAAACCTTGAAATCCTGTCAACATTCTCGTGAACCTTCTCTGCACTCTCTCTATTTTGTTTATATCTTTCCTATAATTTGGTGACCAAAACTGTACACAGTACTCCAAATTTGGCCTCACCAATGCCTTGTACAATTTCATCATAACCTCCCTACTCTTGAATTCAATACTCCGATTTATGAAGGCCAACATTCCAAATGCCTTCTTCACCACACCATCTACCTGAGTATCAGCCTTGAGGGTACTATTTACCACAACTCCTAAATCCCTTTGTTGCTCTGCACTCCTCAATAGCCTACCATTTAATGCCTATGACCTATTTAGATTTGCCTTTCCAAAATGTAACACCTCACACTTATCAGTATTAAATTCCATCAGCCATTTCTCAGCCCACACCTCCAGCCTTCCTAAATCACCTTTTAATCTACGGTAATCTTCCTCACTGTCCACAACACCACCAATCTTTGTATCATCCTCAAACTTGCTCCACCCCTACTTCCAGATCGTTAATATATATAACAAACAATAGTGGACCGAGGACCGATCCCTGAGGAACTCCACTAGTCACCGGCCTCCAATTAGACAAACAATTTTCTACCACTACTTTCTGACACCTCCCATCCAACCATTGCTGAATCTATTTCACTACCTCCTCATTTATACCTAATGCCTCCACCTTTTTTCCTAACCTCCTGTGGGGAACTTTGTCAAAAGCTTTACTAAAGTCCAAATAGACAACATCCACAGCTTTCCCTTCATCAACATTTTTTGTAACCCCCTCGAAGAACTCAATCAGATTTGTCAAGCATGATCTACCCCTGACAAAACCATGCTGATTACTCCCTATCAATCCCTGTACCTCCAAATATTTGTAAATACCATCCCTCAGAACACTTTCCATCAACTTGCCCACCACAGACGTCAGACTCACAGGCCTATAATTCCCAGGTTTACATTTGGACCCTTTCTTAAACAGCAGAACCACATGTGCCACCCTCCAATCCTTTGGCACCACCCCTGTGGCCAGTGACATCCTAAATATCTCTCTTAATGGCCCCACTATCTGTCCACAAGCCTCCCTGAGTGTCCTTGGGAATATTTTGTCCGGTCTCGAAGCTGTGATACCGGTTAGTCACCCTGGTCCCAACCACGGTTTATGTTTCCATGACCCAGAAGAAGTTGGTGGACGTCTTCTTGGGAAACAGGAGGTGCTGGGTCTCTGTTGCAGTCCTGAGTCTGTCAATCGAGGAGGGCGGTCAGTCACTGGTGTGTCCAGACCCAGCTGGCAGCCCTCCGTCTTGGGGTCCTGCAGAGATGCATGTTCACCGAGTATCTGTCCATGGTAGCACGTGCTGGCCACCTACTTCCTTCACATGGGTCACTGCCTATGGGGGCACACAGCTCCCAGTGGTGAAAATCAGTCATGCCGTGATGGTGGAGCTGCCACGTTTTACTGGGAGCTGATGCGGGTCTGAGGCGTTGTGTCTGCCAGAGAAAGAGGGTGGTCCCCATCCTGCAGGGATAGGTGTCAGGAGGGCTTGGTGGGGTAGAGCAGTCCCAGTTGTGCTGAGCCCCAATCAGCTGGGGGTGCTCGTCGGACCCAAAGCCCGACAGGATAATGTGAACTGCCTTGTGGCATTTTGCTCTGTGCTGTTCCGGGATGCACTGAAGTGGTTCCTGTTCTGGCTGCACCTGCACACTTTTCACTTCCTCGCTCTCATCAGTCATCCAGACACACCGTGGTGGACTGCTTTACAACCTGTTATTGAGGACGATCCCCAGTGGAGGTTCCTGTATGCAAGAATCCTCCCCCTTTACATCAGGGACCTGGGCTGAAGAGCACTGCATCAAGCTGTGCCATGTAACTGCTCTCTGAGTTGGTTCACCGAGACCCCGGTCGCCTGTTCATCGACACCACGGCTGCCTGTCACTTCTGCGAACTGGAGGAGACGGGGTACCACATCTTTGCGGAGTGAGTGAGGTTGCATCCCTCCTTCACCTACCTGAAGGGGCTTCTCCCCAAATTCTGATTGCACTTCAGCCCCACACTCCAGATCGACAGCCCCCCAGTGCGGAAGGGGCCGGGCATTCAGTGGATCTTCTTGTGCTGATGGGGTTGGTGAAACTGGTCATTCACGGGTTGAGGCAGCGGGCGCTCGAGGGTGGAGGGAGAACTGACTGCCTGCCTGTCCTTCGGGGAGATGTCCGAGCCTGTGCGGTGTTGGAGCGGGAACACGAGGTGTCCAAGGTGGCCGAGTTTAGGGAACGGTGGGGCCCCCCCCCCCAGGGGATGATGATGAAAATCGTGTTTGAATTTGATGTGTAATGCTGTGTAATAGAAAGATAGTTGTAATTGCTGCTTTTCACGGGTTGGTTGCCATATTATGGTGGGTTTTGGTTTGAGTTGTAGTTTTGTGTTTGTAATGTTGTAGTTGAATAAAGTTTGTTAGTTTATTTTAAAAAATGACATGGCCGAGTTAATCATATTATATTTTGAACTCTACCTATCTTCCCACTGGTCAGTGAGTGCAACCTGGACATTCTCCAACCTCCTGGTGTTTCTCAGAATCCTGCTGAATGGCGATTTGCCTTCAGTGAAAACCTTTCTCATCATGACGACAGATCTCAATGTCACCCATTCACCACTGGTGCTGCCCCAATGCGCTGAGTTTTCCAGTATATCTTGTATTTGTGCTTTGTGCTGTGACGGAGCGCTCAGTTCCTGTGCTGGGAACCACATGGTGTCTTCTACCCCAATCTGTGTGACTGGTGGTAGTTTTGGTGAGAATCTAATGCTTGTGTCTCTGTTTACAGGGGGATATCCAGCAGCTCCTGATCGTCCCTGATCCTCGAGCAGCCTACGATTACTGTGACCATTACAGCCCTGACTGCAGCACTCCACTGCCCCAGCTCCCTCAGGCCCAGGAAGCCCAGATCACTGAGGTCAGTCACACAGCCCTGTTCCTGCACCCCGCAGGGAGAAACACAGCAGGGAAGGGGTGAGGAAGGAGAGAGAGGGAAAAAGAAACACACTCAAAAGTATGCACATGCACACATACACACCCACACACGCTGACACACACACAAATGCACAGGGATACATACATACACACACACACATACACACACAGGCATACACTCACATAGGCACACAAGCAAATATACACACTCACACACAGATACACATACACACACACCCACAAACACAGAGGGATTGAGACATACCATCAAAGAAGGGAGAGGGAAGAGGATCACAGAGTGAGAGAGAGAGAGAGAGAGAGAGTGAGAGAGAGAGGGAAGGAGAGGGAGAGGAGGAGGTGGTGATAGGGCTGAAACTTTTATTAGTGGGGTGGGTGGAAGTTGACTGAGGAATCTCCAGTCAGTGTCTGATGCCACATGGTTCCTCTTCCAGATCTCTTCACCTGTCCCTCTTTTCTGACTCCGTTCTCCGCCTGATCACTCTCTCTGCCTATTCCCTTTCTCAATCTAATCCCCCTCCACCTGTCACTATCTCTCTGTGTGAACCATCTTCTACCATCCACACTCTCCTTCTGCCCCAGTTTTCCATCTCTGCCCCTTCTCTCCTCATGTTCGTCTTGCTGTAAGGGACACGGTGGAAGGAGGGATGCATGTGAGGGCGCGTGGGGGTGAAGAGAAGGGAAGTGTGTGGGTGTAAGAGGGAGTGTGGGGTGTAGAGGGGAGTGTTGGGGTGTAAGGGGATGAGGTGTAGGGGGAGTGTGGGGATGTAGGGGAGTGTGGGGGTGTAGCAGAGTGTGGAGTGTAGGGTGTATGGGTGTAGTGGTGGGGAGTGTGGGGTGTAGAGGGAAGTGTGGGGGTGTAGAGGAGAGTGTGGGATGTAGAGTGGGTGTGGGGATGTAGGGGAGAGTGTGGCGGTAAAGAGCAGAGTGTGGGGGTGTAGGGGAGAGTGGGTGTGAAGAGGGGAGTGAGTGTAAAGGGGAGGGTTGGGTGTATAAGGGGGGTAGGGGTGTAGGGGGAGTGTGGGGAAGTAGAGGAGGGGAGTGTGGGATGTAGGGGGGGTGTAGGGGTGTAGGGGAGGGGAGTGTGGGGGTGTAGAGGGGTGTGTGGGGGTGTCGGGGGGAGTGTGGGGTGTAGAGGGAGTGTGGGGGTGTAGGGGAGGGGAGTGTGGGGGTGTAGAGGAGAGTATGGGGGTGTAGGGGGGAGTGTGGGGGTGTAGGGGGAGTGTGGGGGTGTAGAGGGAGTGTGGGGGTGTAGAGGGAGTGTAGGGGTGTAGAGGAGAGTGTGTGGGGAGTGGGTGTTGGGGAGAGGGGTGTGAATGAGAGGGTAGTTGAGGAAGAGAATACAGGAGTAAGGGGGGATGTGTGGAGGAGAGGTGGGGTAGTTGGGAGAGGACGTGGAGGAGGAGATGGGGTGCAGTCTGTGGGGAGGCTGAGGGGAGTTGGGGGATGGTGTGGGTCCCCAAGGAAGAGGGGAGATTGGGGTGACAGTGGGAGGGGATTGACAGGTTGTAGGGGTGTTTGGGGGAGGTGGTTAGGGAAAGGAGTGCCAGGCATCTGGGGTGGGGTTTTGGAAGGGGAGGGGTGATGGGGTGTGGTGGAGAATGGGAGGAGGGGTGGGTGTGGAGTCTGTGGGGGGTTGTCCAGGGGATGGGGAAGTGTTATGGCATAAGGGTAAGGATGACGGGATGGGGGAGGGGAGACAGGGTGGAGGGAGGGGTGACGGGGTTGGGTGGGGAATATGGGTGGGGGAGGACTGGCTGGACATTCAGTAGGGTGACATGGACAGTGGAGATGTTGATAGGAGAGGAGAGGGGTTTGACCACAGGGACGGGGTCAGAGAAAACCTGGCCCCTCACCCAGCTCTTGCTTCAATCCGGACCTGGACTGCTCACTCCCCCTTCTGCTGAACTTCTGCTATCACCCTGCAGACCGCATTCCCTTGATCCCCCTCACAGCCCCTGCTGACCTCCCCTCAGCTGGCCAGCTCACCGACCGCCTGGTGACACCCCCTTATCTCGTTAACCCAACGCACCCTCCACTGAATCCCTGGTGATCCACCTTCTCTCTCCCAGCTCTCTGACTCTCTCCCCTTGTCTGATTCCCTTTCCTCCTTCCCCTGACTCTCTCTCCTCCCTTTCCCATGACTCCCTCCATTCTACTCTCCCCTTTCCCCTCTCCCCCTCTCCTCTCCCCTTTCTCCTCTCCCCTCCCCTTTTCCCTTTCCCCCCTTTCCTCTCCCCTCTCCTCACCCCTCTCCTCTCCTCTCTCCTCTTCCCATCCCTGTTCCACTCCACGTCTCCAATCCCCATCCCCATCCATGACGTCACTCCCCATCCTCATCCAATCCTTGTCCCCACCCCTGTCCACACTCCCCGTTCCCACTCCCAGTCCCTGTCCACGTTCCCACTCCCCATTCTCGTCACCACTAACGCATTTTATTTGGTCTGCTTCAGTTCGGCCTACTGCCTGGCCACCGTGTGGACGCTTCTCATGGCTCAACTTCTTGGCCAGGTAAAAGTCCACGGTCTCAGATGGAAACCAGCCCTTCCCACACCACGTCCAACCAACAGCTCACCCCACAGCCAATATCTCCCCACTTTTCTGTCTCTAAATCAATTGTTGAACCATGCTTGTTGCTTATCCAATGGAAATATGATCTTTGGAGGGTTGTGTTGATGGAGTGGTCCTCAATGCATACCTGTCAGAGTACTGCCATCAATGTAGGATGGTCAGGGGTAATGCAATTGTTCGTCACTCATCCACAGACCCATGAACCCAAGTGCTGGACATATTTCTTGTGGTGATGGATTGGGTGAGTTCTGAACCTGACCCCATCAGGCTACTGCTAACTCATTGCTCTGCCCTCACCATGCAGTTCCCTCTGGAAAAGACCCTGAACTATGGCTACGGCTATGGTGATGCTGATTTTGTAGAATATAATTCTCGTCTAGCTGAGGAAAACCCTACTCTGGAAGGGGCAGAAACCCCAACCCAGGTAACAGACAAGTCCTGTGTCTGCCATTGTCTGTGGTCTTCGTCTGTCAGTCTCTCCATCATCTCCATGTCAGTCTTGTCATTCTTGTGTCTCCATTGCTGTCTCTCCCACCCTTTCCCTCCCGGATTCCCTCCCTCCATGTCCATCCTTCCTCATCCTCCTTCCATCTATCCCTCCCTCCACAACCTTCATCTCCGCTTCCATTCCAGCCCACCCTCACTCTCCCTGTTCCTTATTCTCCCTTCCTTCCCTCTCCCCTCCCCTCCCTTCCCTTGAAACCCACCTTCCCTGCTCTTTCCCCCCCCATCCCACCCTCCCACCATTCCCCATTGCCCCTCATGGTGTTCATGTCTCTGCATTCCATCTCAGCACATTTTTCAGACAAGGAAACCCATTTCATTCTTCAAAGAGAAGACGATCTCTGGGCAAACTAACACAATGGCCGTAGCAACAAAGGTTCCTTCCAAAAAAACATTCACAGCTCAGAAGAGGGAGCAAGAGCAATTCAGACAGCAGAGATTTACCAAAGTCCAACTGGGGCAAAAGGTAGTCAACGTGATCAAGATCTTTCCAGGTGAAGACTGGAAGATCTGTGATGAACCATCTCTCCCTGGCCCATCATGGGCACCATTCCTTGAAGTCCAATGAATGGTCTGAGATTAAAGTTCCTCCTCTGTGTGTCCTCAGGAAGTGAACAATGTTCTCCCAGAGCAGCAGGTGGAGGAATATTACTATGAAACCTATGAAGGAACAACCAGTTCTTCAGCAGCCAGAGAGAAGGCCAATGAGGTAAGATGCATTGGGACAAAGCTTCTGGGTCAGGCTATCTACAGTTGGGGGTCAACTCTGGGCATTGGGGGAGGAGGTGGGGAAGGAGTCACATGGAGGATCAACAGAAGGCAGGCTTCCAGGGAGCTGCAGAAACTCTCAGCGCCGATCCCCAATCCTGGAGGCTTCTCACCAGTGGAACTACGGTATGGATTCATCTTTCATCCAAACATCAGATTTTGTTGGAATTTGTTTGGAATCTGCTGGGCTTTTCACTTTTGCCTCACTGTTTACATTTAACTGTTACGGTTAAATGTTAAAAAACAGTTTTACTGTTGATCACTGCAGGAGTCAAGTGCACCCGGCCATGGAATGTTTTAACAATGTTTGCATTTTGTTTGATTCATTGCTCGCTGTATGGTGATTCTCCATACTCTCTGGGAATAAGGAACAGAACCCCCCCCATCACCACCACCCTTGGCAAGGCCAGCATTTATTGCCCATCCGTAATGGCCCCTAGGAAGATGGTGGTGAGTGGCCTATGTCATTCTCTGCGGTTGTCCTGGGTTGGGGAGGGAGTTCTCGGACCCGGGCCCTGGTACTTGTGTTCCCATCCTAGAATCCTCCAACATGTCAACCGACAAAGGTCCATCCACCTTCTATGGCTGCACAGAGAGTAGTGCTGCTGCCTCCCAGCTCCGGGGTCATGGGTTCGATCTCCACCTCCAGTGCTGTCTGTGTTGAGTTTGCATGTTCTCCCTGTGACCTGGTTGGTTTCCCCCAGGGTGCTCTGGTTTTCTTCCACATCCCACAGACATGCAGGTCATGGATTAATTGTGTGGGTGGAGTGTAGAACCTGGAGGGAGTTGAAGGGAGTATGGGGGGAATGGATTACAGGGGAATCTGTAAGCCGGCATGGATTCAATGGGCCTTCTATCCTGTGAGGAGCTTTGGAAACCGGTTACTGCCATTCTTCTGGCTCTTAATTCTTTGGAAAAAAAGGTGGCCCGGTTGGTGTAGCAGTTCATTGCCATCTTAAAGCACCAGTGATCGGGACTGGGGTTCGATTCCTGTGCTGTGTGTAAGGAGTTTGTATGTTCTCCCTCTGTCTGAGTGGGTTTTCCCCAGGGGTTCTGGTTTTCTCCTGCTGTCAAAATGTACTGAGGTTGTGGGTTAATTGGGTGCAATTGAGTGGCACGGACTCATGGACTGGAAGGGTCTGAAACCTTGCTATATGTCTAAATTTAAACTTGAAAATTTAAATTCTGCCCTTCCCCCCCCACCCCCCCTCCCACCCCATCAGATGTTTCAGGGAAACTGGATGATAAAAGGTGGGGTGTTACTCAGTTTCAAACATTATCCATCATTTCCTGCCAAAAAAAAGGAAAGGGATTGAAAACTGAAATCAAACAAAGCAAAAATGTTAACAATTCGAAGCCAGGCCTTGACTCCATGCTGAGACTTGTTTGCAAAGGCAGCCCGGACATGTAGCCAACCCGCACTTCTTCCTGGCTAACAGATTTGTTTCCTTTTACCCTGCTCCCCCACGTTTGGGATCAGGGTTTGCTCTTCAATGCCAATTCACCAACCTGCTTACCGATCCAACTAACAAAGCCAGCCAGTGGCCAGAGGATCCCATCAAGGGGGAATGACCCCCTTCCCAAAATGCCTTCCATTTCCGTGGCTACTTTGCAAAAGGTCATTGTGTGGAATTTTGCTGAAGCTTTACTAACATGATGCTGTGTTGCTCTCCATTCCTGAACCATCGCAAATCGCACGGATTAAATAAGGCCAAGACTGATGAAGATTACAAAGAAGACTATCTGACTGGAGAAGATGATTATTATCCAGACAAGAAGGAATCTGAGGGGAAGGAGCAGGACTTTAATGAGTATGACCTCAGCAAATATGACTTCAAAGACTTCAGGATCAGTGAACACGATCTCAAAGGGCATGACCCCAAAGGGCATGACCCCAATGAGTATAACCCTATCGAGTATGACCCCAATATGTATGATGTTGAGTATGATCCCAATCAATATGACCCAAATGAATATGACCTCAAAGGACATGACCCCAAAGAGTATAACCCTATCGAGTATGACCCCGATGAATATGACCTTAAAGGACATGACCCCAAAGAATATGACCCTACTATTGAGTATGACCCCGATGAATATGACCTTAAAGGACATGACCCCAAAGAGTATGACCCTACTATCGAGTATGACCCCGATGAATATGACCCCAGTGAATACGACCTCAAAGGGCAATATCCCAAAGGTTCTTCTGCCAAAGGATCAGGTGGTAATGATCATGAATTTAAAGTGTACGACATCGAGGAGAACGACCCCGATGAATATGACCCAAAACATTACGGAGAGGAATACTATTATGAAATCACAGAATATGAGGATAAGGAGCCAAGATTCGGTTCCGAGGAGGATGTTGGTCCAGGGATTGCTGCTGAGACGAGAGTGAGTCCTCGACACAATGAGTTGCTTGCTTCAATTCCAATGTTAAAGTTAATGAATGATACGGCCAGGAGTAGGCCCCTAGGCCCAAGCTGACCATGGCACCCATTTGCCCGCATTAGGTACTTATCCCTTTATGTGGGGGCATTAAAAGTTATGGGGAGAAGGCCAGGCAGAGGGGTGAGTGGAGAAATAATCAATTCACGATGAAATGGTGGGGCAGACTTGATGCGCTGAATGGCTTATTTCTGCTCTTATGGTCTTCTCAAGTTCAAATGCCTGTCAAACATTGTAATTACATTCACCTGCTCTGACAGCATATTCCAATGTGATAATACATCTCAGATGGATAGAATAGAGTACTGAGACTTTAAAATTCTCTCCTCTTGCCTTAAATCTATGCACTCTAGTTCTGGACTGCCCTGGGTGAAAGATTCAGACCATTTACCTGAGATATTTATACTACTCCATAATTTTATAAATCTCTTGTCCTTCTGCATAATGATGAGAATAAACCCATCTTATCCCATTTCTCCTCATAAGAACATTCCATTCAATCTCTCAGAGAGCCTCTTCTGCACAATGTGAGCTACCCTCTAATCCTCTGGCACCACACCCGTGGTGAAGGGCATTTTAAATATTTCTGCCAGTGTCCCTGCAATTTCTACACCAGCCTCCCTCAAGGCCCTGGGGATTTAACCATCCTTATTTGCTTTCAGACAGCAAGCACTTCCACCTCTTTAATCTGTACAGATTCCATAACCTCACTGCTGGTTTTTCTTACTTCCCACGACGGTTCCTGTTTCTGAGTGAATGCTGATGGAAAAAGCATTTACAATTACCCCCATCTCTTTTGGCCCCATACAAAGCCGACCATTCTGATCTTCAAGGGGACCAATTTTGTCCCTGATTATCCTTTTGCTCTTAATATACCTGTAGAAACCCTTAGGATTTTCCTTCACATTGTCTGCCAAAGTAACTTCACTTCTTCTTTACCCTTCCTGATTTCCTTCTTGAAGTTTGTCTTGAATTTTTTATACTCCTCAAGTACTTCATTTGCTTTGTGTTGCCTATACCTGTTATACACCTCTCTTCTTCCAAACCAGATCCCCAATATACCTCAAAAACCAACTAACCTTGCCTGCTAACCTTGCTTTTAATCCTGACAGGAACATACAAACTCTGTTCTCTCAAAATTTCTCCTTTGAAGGTCCTCCACTTATCTCGCACATCCTTGACTGAAAACAACTTATCCCAATCCATGCATTTGAGATCCTTTCTCATTTCCTCAAAATTAGCCTTTCTCCAATTTGGAACCTCAACCCAAGGCCCAGACCAATCCTTTTCCATAATTAACTTGAATCTAATGGCATTATGATCACTGGACCCAAAATGTTCCCCTACACATACTTCTGTTTTTTGAATATCTTATGTAAAATTTTCTCCACACGTGTATTCATCAAATTTAATCAACTAACACAAATTACAAATAGAAAAACATCCTAAAACTACATACATGATGGAAGAAAATCCCACAATCCCCCCAACCCCCTCTCCCCAAACCCCAACACAAACCATCCTCCCACAACCCCCCCCCACCCAAAACCCTCCAAACCCCTCCACCCTCAGAATAGTTAATATGAAAAAATTAGTTATATCAAGGGAAAGAAAAAAGAAACTTTCAGGATTGCACAGAGGAATATTGTCTAACACACATATTCAAACAAGATCTTTTAATACATTTCAGAGGAGATTCTCGTGGGTCTAGAGGCACAGGAAGCACAACATAAATTTAAACCTAATATTTGAGTGTACTCCTGCACATACGTCTATCACCTGTCCTATCTCGTTTCCTAATAGGAGATCCAGTATTGCACTCTCTCTAGTTAATACCTCAAAATATTGATTTAGAAAACTTTCCTGAACACATTTGACAAACTCCAACCCAACCAGCCCTTTTACAGTGTGGAGTCCTAGTCAATGTGTGGAAAATTAAAATCCCTGACTATCACAGCCTTGTGTTTCCTGCAGCTGTCTGCTATCTCTCTACAGATTTGCTCCTCCAATTCATGTTGACTATTGGATGGTCTATAATACAACCCCATGAATGTGGTCATACCTTTCCCGTTCCTCAGTTCCACCCATATAGCCTCAGTAGACGAGCCTCTGGTCTGTCCTGCCAGAGCACAGCTGTGATATTTTCCCTGATGAGCAACTCCACCCCCTTTCATCCGCCTTGTTCTATTGCGTCTAAAGCAACGGAAGCCCGGAGCGTTGAGCTGCCAGTCCTGCCCCTCCAGCAACCAAGTTTCACTAATGGCTACAATGTCTTAACTCCCTGAACTCTCCTTGCATGACCTCCTCACCCTTCCTACCCACGTTTTTGGGTCCCTCCATAACATCTGGCTGCTCACCCTCCATCCTGAGAATACCATGAACTCGATCTGAGATATCTTGGACCCTGGCACCAGGGAGACAACAGACCATCCGGGATACGTTCTCTTCCAGAGAATCCTTTTTTGATCTATTACGAACCCAGAGGACCCATAAACCCAGCAACAATAGATATTCACCAAGACAAATGGTTACTTAAACAAAAGTTGCTTTTAATTATCTTTAGACATGAAAACAGAATCACACTTTAACTTATCGCGATTGACTTAATTAACTTAACTTAACCCCCTTGTAATTCTAACCCCCTTGTAATTCTAACCCCCTTGTAATTCTAACCCCCTTGTAATTCTAACCCCCTTGTAATTCTAACCCCCTTGTAATTCTAACCCCCTTGTAATTCTAACCCCCTTGTAATTCTAACCCCCTTGTAATTCTAACCCCCTTCTAATTCTAAGTGTACATGTATATAATGTGTGTGAAAGTTCAGAAAAGTTTTTTGGTTCACAGTCCAATCTCACTTCTCATTCCTCCAAGTTCACTGGTTGCAAGCAATTCTTCTACTGTGCACAGAATTTAACATTTATTAAGTTCACTAGTCTTTGGTACTCGAAAGGTAAATGGTTACTGCTCCAGGAGATCCACAACTGATTTACTTCCACCAACCGCTTCAATGTCTTGCTGACTAAACTTGCCCCTTCGTGGTTCTCCAGATGATAACCTCTTTCTTTCAGGTCACCACAGAGTTCCTTTTTGTTTTCTCTTATTCCAAGTGAAACATTAGACAGCCAGTCCTTTCCTCTTGCATGAACCCCAAGGGCTTTGGCCAGGCTGAATTAAGAACTCACAACCCATCTTCCAAATGGGGTTTTCCTTAAGCTTGCCAGCTTGTCCTGTTCCAGTCCCAGCTGCTGTTCCTGGCTGTAACACTGTAGAGTCTCTGTCTCTGTCTCACATTTCTTTAATCTCTTGTTCACTTACTGCTTTGCCCCTGAAGTTTACAAGATCTGGATCTGTTTTCAGTTGTTGAATTAACTCTTTCCTTGACAAAGAGAAATCCTTACTCTCACAATTACCCTGCTCTTTCAAAACTATTTCAGAAGTACCGGGCAAGTCTGGATCTTCTTTAGCTCTCATCATTTTCTTAGACAAAGACCTTGTTACAGCACATGCAGGATGTATCTCACAATCCTCTTCAACCTCATCCTTACTAGGCCGATTAGTTAATCTCAAAACTGATCCAACTTTATCCTCTGCCAAATCATTCCCTAATAAAAATGAGACACCCTGCATGGGTCACTTTGAAATTACTCCTACCACAACGGGTCCTTTAACTAATTCTGAATTTAGCTCAATGTTGTGAAGAGATATTGACTCTACCTCACCTTTAATCAAAGTTGTCTCACCTGTGTCAGTCCTCTGATCAAGAGTTAAAACACTTTACAACAACAGTGACTGAACAGCCCCAGTATCTCTAAAAATTTTAACTGGAACCAGTGATTTTCCCTCCTTTACTGAAACCAAGCCCTCTGACAGACCAGGAAAGGTATGACCACACTCATGGGGTTGTATTATAGACCGTCCAATAGTCAACAAGAATTGGAGGAGCAAATCTGTAGAGAGATAGCAGACAGCTGCAGGACATCCTTACCAGGTTTGGAACATCTGCTCTCCCTAAATTCAACTGTTTGAATACATTCTTCTGGCAAAACCAGGTGTAATTTAATCTCATTTGGAACACATCTTTTAATTTCCTCAATTAACATCAATTCTCTCGATCAGTCAAAATCATTATTTATTCCTTTTGAGGCACACCAATGGATAAACCATACCGATTTCTTTAGAGCAAAATCCATATAAAATTGATTCCATGTTTTCATCAAACTCCTAAATTTTTGTCTGTACACTTTTGGAACCAACGCATAAGCTTTCAATACTGCTTGTTTAACAGTATCCTAATTTGCCACTTGCTCTGTAGCCAAACTAGAGGATGCAATTTATGCTTTTCCCCTCAATACACTTTGAAGCATAAGAGGCCATTTTCCTTTTGGCCATCTTGATCTCTCAACAACCTTTTCAAAAAGCTGAAAATATGTATCTATATCTCCCTCATCAAAAGGAGGAACTAGATTTACCTCTACTAGGCAAAATCCTCTCCCCAGGAGTTAGAGCCTCAATTCTCTTACTTCTCTCCATCTCAGTTTTTACTTCTCTAACTGAAACCGTCTGTCCCTTTCACTCTTTTCCGTCATATTTTCTTTGTCTTTCATCACCCTCCCTCTGTTTTTCAGCTCCCCCTTCCTCATATTGTCCCTGTAAGCCTCATATTGTTGTCTCTGCAACTCAAAATTCAGTTTTTTTTCTTTCTTCTTCCACCCTCAATTTCTCCATTTCCAATTGCAACTCAACAGATCTATCCTCCAGAAAATTATCTCTGTCTTTCTCAACAAACTTTTCCTCGTCTATATATTTCACTATAATCCTCTGTATTTGTATTTTCCCCATCCAGTGCTTGACTTCAGACAGTTTTAATGCCTTAGAAATAACTATCATTTCCTCTTTTCTCTTGCTCTGCAGGAGATGGTTGTGACAAAAATGTATCAACCTCCATTTCTGCTGTTTTTCCACACACAAGCTTTAAATTAATTTGAAAAAAAAAACAACTAACTAATAAATCACAAAAACTCTGATTTTTCAATCCAAAAGAACAAGTCCCCATAAGATGTTACGAGCCCAGAGGACCCTTAAACCCAGCATCAATAGATGTTCACCAAGACAGTTACTTAAACAAAAGTTGCTTTTAATTATCTTTAAACATGAAAATAGAATCAAACTTTAACTAACCCCCTTCTAATTCTCAGCTCACGTGTACGTAATGTGTGTGTAAGTTCAGAAAAGTTCTTTGATTCACAGTCCAATCTCATTTCTCATTCCTCCAAGTTCACTGGTTGCAGGCAATTCTTATTCTGTGCACAGAATTTAACATTTATAAAGTCCACCAGACTTTGATGTTTGAAAGGTAAATGTTTACCACTCAGGAAGGTTCTTGTTGGTTTTCAGAGAGAGATTTGTTGTTCCAGGATTTCCACAACCAATTTACTTCCATCGTCCACTCAGTGTCTTGCTGAAGAAACTTGCCCCGTCAGGGTTCTCCAGATGATAACCTCTTTCTTTCAAGTGATCACAGAGTTCCTTTTTGTTTTCTCTTATTCCAAGTGAAAATAAGAGAAACCCAATCTCTCCTCTTGTATGAACCATAAGGGCTTTGACCAGGCTGAATTAACAACTCACAATCTGTCCTCAAAATGGGGTTTTCCACAAGCTTGCCGGCTTGTCCTGTTCCAGTCCCAGCTGTTGCTGACTGTAACACTGTAGAACTGAGCTCTGTCTGTCTCTCTCTCTCTCTCCAACACACACACACACACACACAGAAAGTCTGTTTGACTCTCTTTGCTTGCAAAATCACATGATCCTCTTCGAACATCTCCAGACAATGTGCGGCTCCTCCAACAAGATCTTTCATCTGTTGCCTTTTTGTAAATCACAATCCATTAGTAAACTCTCTTGAGCACTCTCCAAAGCTCTTGCAAATGCTGTGGGGCCCCGATATCTCCAGCATCAGCAGAATTTCAGCATTTCAAATAAGATCTGTTTTTTGAAGTGTTTGGATGTGACCTGCTCTAACAAACCTTTCCCAATTTATCTCCCCTAAACATATCTATATACTCTGTCACAGTTCCTCGAATAGGGTGGCCCTTTCTGATTTCAATTCTGACTTTTCCTCGCCTTTTACCTGCTCTCGCCGAAGCTTGTTGAGCCAAAGCCTCACCACTCTGACTCAGCTTTTCTCTTCTGCCCTGCTATCTACATTCATCTATGACCTCTTGCCTGTTGGACTGTGCCCCTTCTCCTGCCCTTCTTATCCCTTCCCACCATCATTTTGTTCAGGTGCTCATACCTTAGAACATAGAACATAGCGCAGGACAAGCCCTTCAGCCCTTGACGTTGTGCCGACCCATATGTTTCTTGCTGAAGGGCTCAAGCCAGAAAATTTGGTTCTAAATCTTTGCTTCCCCTGAACCTTGTAGGACCTGCTGAATTTCTCCAGCACTTTTGTGCATTAAACTACAATCACACCATTTTCAGAATTGCTTGGTTTACTTAATAACACAGCGTGTTTGGTTCTGGTCGCCATTACCGGAAGCTTTAGAGTGGATGCAGAGGAATTTACCAGGATATTTTGTGGATTGGAGAGCATGTCTTATGAAGCAAGATTCTCTTTGGAGTCATGAAAGATGAGAGGCTATCTTATAGAGGTAGAGAAGAGGCCTAGATAGGGTGGACAGTCAGCACCTTTTCCTGCAGCAAAAACAACAGATACCAGAGGACATCTGTTTCATGTGAGTGGAGAAAGGTTTAGGGCAGATGTCAGGTGTAAGTTTTGTACACAGAGAGGTTGGCGCCCAAAATGCATTGCTGGGGGTGGTAGTGGAGGCTTGTACAATAGGGATATTTAAAGAATCCTTAATGGACATATAAATGTAAGCAAAATAGAGGGTTATGGCTAGGGTGGCCATCCCAAAGGAGGACATGTTCGTAGGTTACAATATATATTATATATTTATATGACCATAATGGGTGTGAGGGAGGGAAGGATTGGGTTGGTGTACAGTAGATTTATTTAGGTCAGCACAACACTATGGACTGAAGGGCCTAATATTCTTGTTACAAAGACCACAGCTCTGATTCTTGTGGTATGCCACCTGTTATAGACCTCCTGTCAGCTAAAAAACAGCACTTTGGTTTCCTCCCACACTGCAAGTACATGCAGGTCCATGAGTTGATTGACTGCTTTAACACCCCCTCCCCCCACCCAACCCATTTATGGGTAGTATCTCGAGGGGGGGGCGTGGGGTGGTGGTGGGAGTAGGGTAAATGGATGATTGATGGTAGGCACAGTTGACGTGCTGAAGGGCCTGTTTTTGTGCTGGGGTTGACCAAGAATACCTTCCTCATTACAAGTCCACTTGCTTGCCTTGAGTGAGGTTTTAGTCTGCCTCCTCCCTCATCTCTGCATGAAACATTCAGGCCAGACAGTGACTGTCCCAACTTCACCGCGTGATCTGGTTTTCAATCTGCTGTCTTCCTTTCGATTTCTCTTGTTGTGGTCGCATCCACCCTCCCTGAAAGCAATGGCACTCCATAGCTGAGAAACATCCATTCCACCAAGAACGCTTTCCCGATGCAGACTCTCCTTTCCATCGGAATGACCTCATCCATTCATTTAGGAACAGGAAGAGAGGCTCAGTCCATTCTCTCATGATCTCCTTGAAGGGATCGGAAGGGTGGCTGCCCTGAAGTCCATGGACGTAATGAGGCAGTGACCCCTCGGGTGCCAATCCAGAGGGAGAAGTGACTGGAGCTTGATGGTCTCCAGGAAGGCAGTCAACTGTCAAAGAATGCTGGAGACAATGTTAGGGTCAGCCAGCATCTGTGGGAGAGATTCAGCTAAAGCGGGACAGAGAAGGACGTTAGTTTTCAGCAGCTGGTGTAACGGCACCAGTGATCGGGACTGGAATTCGAATCCTCCCCTGTCTGTAAGGAGTCTGTACATTCTCCCTGTGTCTGCATGGGGTTTCCCCTTGGGCTCCGGTTTCCTCCCACGCTTTAAAACGTATCAGGGATCGTGGGTCAATTGGGTGTAATTGTGCAGCACAGGCTCGTGGGCCGAAAGGGCCTGTTACTATGTTGTATGTCTAAATTTAAATAAATAGCAGGAAGATGGTAGGGTGATGGGGAGATCCAGAGGCAGACTATTAACCCAAACCCTTACCCTAATTCCAGGTATTTGAGTGAAGGGTACTGTCAGGGTGGAGTTGATGGGAATGGGTTGCAAGAGACAGGAGTGAGGATAAACTCAATGAGCCAAATGGCCTCCCTCTTGTGTGGTAAGGTGATGTGGTGAAATTTGGAGGTGGGAAAGTGTGCTGGTTGTGAGGAGTTAGGGTCCAGAGACAGAGGGGGCCCCATCCTGGCAGATGTGGTGATGACCTCCTGAGCCGCTGATTACAGGCAGCAGTGGCCAATGACCAGGGGAGGGGTCTGACCCTGCAGCAGGGTGAGGTGTAGCAGCTGCACCGGCTGACCCAGATGTTCTTTGCTTGCAGGTGGGCACAAACTCTGTGGGACTGAGAGGGGAGAAAGGAGAGAAAGGAGAGCCTGCGGTGATGGAACCGGTAAGTAGAGAGGTTGGGGCAGAGCCTTCAACATGGATCCATGGAGGGAGGGACGGGGGGAGGTTGGGATAGGATCTGTGGGTGGGAGGGGCTCCGTGGAGGGAGTGAGCGAGCCTGCCAATACCATGCTGTCAGAGACAACAATGTCCTGGCAATGATCCTGCTCTGTACCAACACCCAGGTCTCAGAGTCTGCTGGATCACAGGATATCCTGAGACTGGGAGTGGGTGCAGGGGGATGAGTGCGGTGGGGGGGGTGGCTGCGGGAGGGGGGGTGGGTGCAGGGGGATGTGTGCGGGGGGGGTGCGGGAGGGAGGTTGGGTGCAGGTGGGTGGGTGTGGGGGGTTTGCAGGGGGGGGTGGGTGCAGGGGTAAGTGGATGTGGGGGGAAGTAGGTGTGAGGGGAGTACATGCGCAGGGAGCGGGCGTGGGGGGAAATCTGAGTGGAGGGAGGTTGTGACTAGTGAGAATGTTGGGGCAGAGAAGAATAAAGGGTGGGTTTGATGCACCATCAATAACTTCAAAAGTCTGGAATTAATGCAAAACTGAGCAGCCTTTATTCACAATAGAATGGAGGCTCCTCCCTGCTGGTCGACTGCCCTGGGGTTGTGGAGCAGTCACCTTTATTCAGGAGGTGTAGGTGGAGCCACAGGTACAGTTGGCCAATGGGTGTGCCCCGACAAATAAATATACAGACAGTGGTTATTCAGAAAGACTCCGGCAAGGTGAAGGGATTCAGGTGTTATTACAAATTAAGTCTTTCAGGTGGTCTGGCCTGCCACTCCGACTGTTGTAGTCCCAAGTGCGGCTGTGGTGCAGCAGTTGAGTCCTGGACAATCTGGAACACCTTTATGTCGTCGTTGGTGTTGGTTTGGTGGATGCGTGGTGACGAGTCTGCCGTGCCATCCACTGGGGTTGAGGTAACAGGCCATGGCCCAGGTGCATCATGGGCAATGATAGGTGAAGGGGGTGCGGGGTGATCAGTAATGGCTTCAGGAACTCCTGTGGGCACCAGGTCCCTAACAGAGACCATGTCCTCATGCCCATAAGGGTACACCACAAAGGTGTATTGGGGGTTGGAGTGGAGGAGATGGACCCTTTTGACCAGTGGGTCAGACTTATGACTCCTCACGTGCTTCCGGACTAGGACCAGCCCTGGAGATGTCAGCCAGGCCAGCAGCGTGGTCCCTGAAGTGAACTTCCTAGGGAAGGAAAACATTCTTTCACGTGGAGTGGCATTGGTGGTTGTTCATGGGAGCGATCCAATTGAGTGGAGCACATCGGGGAGGACATCTTGCCAGCAGGAAACTGTAAAACCTCTAGACTGCAGAACTAGGAGGACGGCTTTCTCGACGGTAGCCTTCTTCCTTTCCATCTGCCTGTTTCCTTGGTGGTTGTAGCTGGTGGTCTTGCTCGTGGCTAGCAGGTACTGGCGCAGTTTGTCACTTATAAAAGAGGACCCCCAGTCACTATGAATATAGCAGAGTTGTCTAAACAGGACGAAGAGATTACGCAGGGCCTTGATGATTATGGCAGTTGTCATGTCCGGGCAGGGGATGGCGAATGGGAAACGTGAGTACTCATCAATGATGTTGAGGAAGTACACATTGCTGTCAGAGGAGGGGAGGGGTCCTTTGAAATCAATATTCAGGTGTTCAAAGGGGCGCGTGGCCTTTATCAGGTGCATTCTGTCTGATTGATAGACGTGTGGTTTGCACTCCACATAGACCTGGTCATAGTCCTGATCTCCTCATAAGGCAGATTGTGGGCTTTGGTAAAGTGGAAGAACCTAGTGCCCCTGGTGGCAGAGATCATTATGCAGGGCTTGTAAACGGTCAATTTGTGTTTTGGCACAGGTTCCATGGGATAGTTCATCAGCCAGAACTTAAAGGCTTTGAAGGCTATAGCTGACTGTGGGTCGATGTTCAAGTTTTTCTGGCCGAGTCAGATGGTCCATCCCTTTTTAAAAAAAATTATTTTTGCTAATAAAATTGGAGAGCTCATTGAAAAAATCAAATACTTGTTGATCCAAACCAAGGCTTTTATTAGCAAAAGACAGGAGCTCTTCACAGGTGGCCGACCAGTCTGGAATGATCCGACCTGGCTAGGGACACATCCCTTTAAGGCCCAGACAGTAGGTGTGGCTAAGCTCTCAGTCAATCGCTGTAAGCACAGTCATTACATACTCTAAATACTGTAACTATATACATTGGTGACAGGTCTGTACTATCACAGGGGGATCATTGAGTTTCCTGGATTGGTACAAGATATCATAATTGTAGGTGGAAAGTACAATTCTCCACCTCAATATTTTGTCATTTTTGATTTTACCTCACTGCTGGTTATTGAACATGAATGCAACTGCACGTTAGTCGGTCAGCAGGGTAAATTGTTTGCTGGCCAGGTAGTGTCTCCAATGCCATACCACCTCGACAATGGCTTGGGCCTCATTCTCGACAGAGGAATGTCGAATTTTGGGGCCCTGGAGGGTGTGGGAAAGTGATGGATTTACCTGCCTGGTTAAGTGTGGCAGCCAGAGTGAAGTCTGACATAGCTCTCCACCTGGAACAGATGGATCGTGGCCTTGGCAATGTCTGCCTTGATGCGGCTGAAGGCTGCATGGGCCTCTGACATCAGGGAAAGGAAGTGGATTTAATGAGGGGGAGGGCCTTGTTCGCATAGTTGGGGACCCACTGGGCATAGTATGAGAAGAAACCCAGGCACCCTTTCAGGGCTTTAAGGCTGCAGGGGAGGGGAAGTTCCAAAAGTGAGCGCATGCGATTATAAACCATATACAGCACAGAACAGGCCAGTTTGGCCCTACTAGTTCATGCCGGAACAAATCCCCACCCTCCTAGTCCCACTGACCAGCACCTGGTCCATACCCCTCCAATCCTCTCCCCTCCATGTCCTTAAATGTAAATAAAATCCTTCTTCAACCACCTCTGCCAGAAGCTTATTCCACATCCCAACCACCCATTGCATGAAGAAATTTCCCCTCATGTTCCCCTTATAATTTTCCCCCTGCAATCTCAAACCATGGCCTCTGGTTTGAATATCCCCCACCCTTAATTGAAAAAGCCTATCCACGTTGACTCTCTCTGTCCCTTTTAAAATCTTGAACACCTCCATCAAATCACCCATCAATCTTCTACGTTCCAGAGAAAAAAGCCCTAGTCTGCACAACCTTTCCCTGTAACTTAAACCTTGAAATCCTGTCAACATTCTCGTGAACCTTCTCTGCACTCTCTCTATTTTGTTTATATCTTTCCTATAATTTGATGACCAAAACTGTACACAGTACTCCAAATTTGGTCTCACCAATGCCTTGTACAATTTCATCATAACCTCCCTACTCTTGAATTCAATACTCCAATTTATGAAGGCCAACATTCCAAATGCCTTCTTCACCAGACCATCTCCCTGAGTATCAGCCTTGAGGGTACTATTTACCATAACTCCTAAATCCCTTTGTTGCTCTGCACTCCTCAATAGCCTACCATTTAATGCATATGACCTATTTAGATTTGCCTTTCCAAAATGCAACACTTCACACTTATCTGTATTAAATTCCATCAACCATTTCTCAGCCCACTCCTCTAGCTTTCCTATATCTCTTTTTAAGCTATAGTAATCTTCCTCACTGTCCACAACACCACCAATCTTTGTATCATCTGCAAACTTACTTATCCAATTTACCACCCCTTCTTCCAGATCGTTAATATATATAACAAACAATAGTGGACCCAGGACCGATCCCTGAGGAACTCCACTAGTCACTGGCCTCCAATTTGACAAACAATTTTCTACCACGACTCTCTGACACCTCCCATCCAACCATTACTGAATCTATTTTTCTACCTCCTTATTTATACCTAATGCCTCCACCTTTTTTTCCTAACCTCCTGTGGGGAACTTTGTTAAAAGCTTTACTAAAGTCTAAATAGACAACATCCACAGCCTTCCCTTCATCAATCTTTTTTGTAACCCCCTCGAAAAACTGTAAGGTTTGTTAAGCATGATCTACCCCTGACAAAACCATGCTGACTACTTCCTATCAATCCCTGTTCTTCCAAATATTTGTAAATACCATCCCTCAGAACACTTTCCATCAACTTACCCACCACAGACGTCAGACTCCCAGGTCTATAATTTCCAGGCTTACATTCGGACCCTTTCTTAAACAGCGGAACAACGTGAGCCACCCTCCAATCCTCTGGCACTACCCCCATGACCAGTGACATCCTAAATATCTCTGTTAATGGCCCCACTCTCTGTCCACTAGCCTCCCTGAGTGTCCTAGGGAATATTTCGTCCGGTCCGGGAGATTTATCCACCTTTATCTTTTTTAACACTGCCATCACTACCTCCTCGGTTATCTTTATATGTTTCATAACCTCCCCACTATTTTTCTTTACTTCAACTGGTTCAATATTTTTCTCCCTAGTGAATACCGAGGCAAAGAAATCATTCAAAATTTCCCCCATTTCCTCTGACTTCTCACTCAGCCTACCCTCGCTATCTACAAGGGGTCCAATTTTATCCCTCACTAATCTTTTACTTTTAATGTACCTATAGAAACCCTTTGGATTTATTTTTACTCTGTCTGCCAAAGCCTCTTCGTGCCTCTTTTTGGCCTTTCTAATTTCTTCCTTAAGATTCCTTCTACACTCCTTGTAGTCCTCCTTCAAACTCTCAGCTCCCTGCTCTTTATACCTCTTGTACACCTCCCTCTTTCTCCTAATCAAATTTCTAATATTCCTCGAAAACCAAGCCTCCCTATGACTTCCAGCCTTTCCTTTGATCCTCACTGGGACATATCTACTCTGTACTCTCAAAATTTCTTCTTTGAATATTTTTCATTTTTCATTTACATCCTTTCCTGAAAAAATCCCATCCCACTCAATACTCCCCAAATCCATTCTTATTCCTTTGAAATTTGCTTTTCTCCAATCCAGAACCTCAACTTTAGGCCCTTCTCTAAAACTACCCTAAAACTAATTGAGTTATGATCACTAGACCCAATTTGTTCTCCAACATTAACCTCAGACACCTGACCTATCTCGTTCCCTAACAGGAGATCCAATATTACACCGTGCCGAGTCAGTTCCTCTACGTATTGATTAAGAAAACTATCTTGCACACATCTGACAAACTCTAGCCCATCCAGCCCTCTTACTGTATGGGTATCCCAATCAATGTGAGGGAAGTGAGAATCTCCCATGATCACTACCTTATGTTTATTACACATAGGGCCAATTACTCTGTCTGCGGTGCAGCCAAGGATGGCAAGGTGGGTCATGCACCTTATTATCCTTATTATAATCTTTTACTTTTAATGTACCTATAGAAACCCTTATTATCCTTATTATAAGTGAGATTAAGTGGTCTGTGAAATTTTTGGAGATTGGTGTCATGGCCGCAGGTGGTGATGTTGTCCAGATACGAGAATGTGGCTTGCAGCCCATACTGAACTACCATGTGGTCCATCCCCCCTTGGAAGACAGAGACCTCATTAATGATGCCGAAGGGGACCCTCAGGAAATAGTAGAGGCAGCTATTCACCACAAAACCAGTAAACTGGCAGTTCTCCGGGCGGATGGGGAGCTGGAAGTATGCCGACTTTAGGTTGATGGTGGAGAATACCCAATATTGTGCAATTTGGTTTGCCATGTCAGATATACAGGGGGATGGAGTACACTATGTGTATCTATTAATGGTCTGACTGTGGTTGATGACCATTCTGCTTTTCTCCCCGTTCCTCACTACCACCACTTGTGCTCTCCAAGGTCTGGTGCTGGCTTCAATGATCCTCTCATTGAATAGCCGCTGCACCTCCACCCTAATGAAAGCTCTGTCCCTGGCACTATACAGCCTACTTGGTGGCAACAGGTTCACTGTTGGGGGTGAGGTTCGTAAACAGCGGTGGAGGGGTGATCTTGAGCGATGACAGTCCGCATGTCATGCACTGTGGGCAATCTTTGGGTTGCTGGCTGGAAACGGTGGGGGAAGAGGCCAGGGTGCTTTTGCTGGTGGAGTGCAGTTTAAAAACTGTTGGTTACAGACAGTGAGGTGGGGAATGGGGCCCATTGTACTCCATCGTCACACTTTTAAGGTGACATTAGAAGTCTAGCCCCTGTAGCATGGCAGCACAGAGCTGTGACATCACCAGGAGTTTAGTCTTTGTAGTCTGTGCCCCACACGGTCAGGGTCACTACACAGTAGCCATGAATATTAGCTGTATGGAACTTGAAGGCCAAAGAGACTCTGTGGCTTACTGGCCTTACCATGAGAGAGAAATGCTTCACCATGTTGGGGTGGATGAAGATCTTTGTGCTCCCACTATCGAGCAGGCAGTTCATCACATGGCCGTTTACCTGGAAGTCCATCATCAATCTGGTGACTTTGTGCAGGCTACCTTGATCCAGAGTGATGGAGGTCAGTATTAGATCTCTATAGATGCAGTTGAGTGTTTGGGTGTATGGTCCCAAGATGGCAGTATCCAAGATGGCAGCCCCCCATGGCTTGCATGCAGTACTGCTGGATTTCAAGGATGGTGGTGTCCAAGATGGCAGCCTCCACGGCCCACACGCGGTGCTGCTGGATTAGGGGTGACTCGGACTTACACACCTTCGCATAATGTCCTTCCTTCCCACAGTTAGAGCAAACTGTGTCTTTCACCAGGCTGCATTTCTTCAAGTGCTTGCTCAGGCCAAAGGAGTTGCTCTATGGGTGCTCATGGAGTACAGCGACCATGGTCAGGTTGCTGGCGGGAAGTGGCAGTAGTGATGATAGGTGCTCGTGGAGTACAGCGGCTATGGTTGGATTGATGGTGGGGTGTGGTGGTGGCAACTTTCTGCTGGGTTGCAGCCTTCCCACATCCCAAGATAGCGGCGCCTGGGGCAATCACGAGCCAGCTGCATTGTCAGCCATGTAGGTTTCCATATTCTGGAGGGCCTGCTAGTTCTATTGCCCTCCGTAAGTTGAGCTCATCTTGCTCCAACAGTCTCTGACGGATGTAGTTGGACCTCATGCCTGTGACATAAGCATTTCTGATCAAGTTCTCAGTGTTCACCACGGCTGTCAAGGCCTTGCGGTTGCAGGCCTGTCCAAGAGCTCGCAGGGCCCAAAGCTCACTCAATTCCCTGGGTTGCTGTTTTCGGTTCGCCTGGAGGTGTCTCACATAGACCTCGTTTACCTTCTTCAGTTACTGGCCTTTCAGGATCCATTGCGTCTGGATCCATGATCATTGAATACACCAGGGTCCTAACCGGGAATGTAGTACCTGCAGCTTGTCGTTCGCTGATTGACTGATGGTAGATGATGCCTTCAGGAATGCTTCAAAGCAACATAGCCAGAGTTCGAAATTGTTGGAGGCGTCAGGCAATTGTGGGTTGATTTCTAACTTTTCTGGTTTTAGGATCTGCTCCGTTACAAAATTTATTGTACATCATCAATAACTCCAAAAGACTGGAAGTTATGTGAAACTGACCAGCTTTTATTCACAATAAAATGGAGGCACGTCTCTGCTGGTCGACTGTCCTGAACTGGGGAGGGGGCTGTGGATCAGTCACCTTTATTCAGGAGGCTGTGGGTGGAGGCTCAGGTCCAGTCGGCCAAAAGGCCTAAATATACATACAGGGTTCCTGGGTGAAGAGGTTCGAGGGAGATTCTCCACCATGAACTCACACCAGCTCTGAGCTTAATTTCAGGATTACATGAATCTGGATCTCAGTTATAATGACAAAACTATTCGATCAGTATAAACTCATCTGGTTCACTGATGTCCCCAGCAGAGGAAATCTGCTCCTCAGAGGCCCACATGCTGTACAGACCACCCGTGTTGTTTACCTTTAACCTGTCTCCTCCAATGGAGCAATAAAGTTCATCAGAATCTTCACATTCTGTGAACAAAGAGACTAAAATAGAGGGAGCAACACACAAAGTACTGGAGGATCTCAGGGGATCAGGCAGGAGACTGTCATTTCCAAACAAAATAATAAGTATGATGGAGGCAGAACGAGAGAGAGAGAGAGAGAGAGAGAGAGAGAGAGAGAGAGGAGGGGCAGAGAGAGAGAGAGGTGCAGAGGAGGCAGCGATATAGAATGAGAGAGAGGAGAGGACAGAGAGAGAGAGGAGGGGAGAGAGAGAGAGGAGGGGAGAGAGAGAGAGGAGGGGAGAGAGAGAGGGGGGACAGAGACAGAGTGAGAGAGAGGGGGACAGAGAGAGAGAGGAGGAGACAGAGAGAGGAGGGGACAGAGAGAGGGGGAGAGAGAAAGGAAGGGACAGAGAGAGAGAGGAGAGAGAGAGGGAGGAAGGGACAGAGAGAGAGGTGCAGAGAGAAGGCATCAAAAGAGATAGTGAGTGATGGGGCAGGGAGATAGAGTTAGACAGTAATATGCCCTATCAATAACTCCAAAGTCAGTGTGAGAGAGAGGATAGCCTTTAATACACTTTCGATTGTAGCTGGCCTGATTTCATGTACTCAAATAATGGATGAGGGGAGGTCAACCTTTATGGCAGGTCACAAGGGGAGGAGTTACTAGGGACCGAGTCATCAGTGGGCGGGCCAGCTACCCATATACAGTCATATATATCACAACAGACAGGTGTGGAGAGAGGCAAGAGGCAGTAATAGAGAGGCGAGGGGGAAAGAGAGGTGAGGCAGCAATAGAGAGGGGGAGGGTCAGAACCAGGCGCCACTCCGTGCCAGGGCAGAGTGTAAGGCTAGATTCTACAGCAGCCTGGAGATGAGAGAGGTGGGCTGAAGGTCTATGATCTTTATTGTGAGAGGGTTTGTGCCCAGAATAGAGCGGTCCCTTCCAAATACACGGGTCATTGGGAGACAATGCCTGGGGACTCTACAACATGAAGGAGGATGCAATGGGAGCAGGAGGAGTGGGGTGCAATGAGGTCTCTTACTTTGCAGTTTGATCATAAGTTGGGGAACGGGGAGCTTGGGCGGTGGTGTAACCTCTATATATGGTACTTTTAATTCAAAATATGAACTGTAGTTTTAATAAAGATTTTTTTTTAACTGAAGGTGGATTCCCCTGTTGACAGGGTGTTTAAGAAGGCATATGGTATGCTGGCCTTCATAAATCATAGCATAGAGTATAGGAGCTGGGAAGTGATGTTGCGATTGTTTAAGGAGTTAGTGAGGCCAGGTTTGGAGTATTGTGTTCAGTTCTAGTCTCCAAATTATAGGAAGGATGTAGATAAGGTGGAAAGGGTGCAGAGAAGATTTACAAGGATGTTGCCTGGCTTAAAATACCTAGAGTACAGAGAAAGATTGAAGAGGTTAGGACTTTATTCATTAGAACGTAGATGGTTGAGAGGGGATTTGATAGAGGTGTTTAAAATTATGAAGGGAATAGATGCAAGTAGACTCTTCCCCCTGAGAGCAGGGGAGGTGGAAACAAGAGGACACAAGTTGAGGGTAAGGGGGCAAAATTTTCGGAGAAACATCAGAGGATGATTCTTCACTCAGAGAGTGGTGGCTGAATGGAATAATCTTCCAGAGGAAATAGTTGAGGCAGAGTCAACTCTTTCATTTAGGAGGAGGCTGGATATATACATGGATAAGAGGGGGTTGGAGGGTTATGGGCGGAGAGTTGTTTGAGTGAACCGGTGTGAACTTGTTGGGCCAAGATGGCCTGTTTCCATGCCATAAACTGTTATATGGTTATTTGGTATGTGCAGGTTGATGTAACTCGTGTAGGTCGGATGTTGAGGACTACCTGTATTTATTACAGAATACCTCATGCGTGGATTTTCACAGTTAGCTCGTTTCCTTTCTTTACTTTACATTTCTTTCTCTTAACATTTCTTTCTTCTAGTGTACAATTTACATTCCTGGTTATTAAAAATTCTGCCTGGCACGCAGGAAAAGTGTCTCAGGATTGTATGTTGTGTCATGTATGTACTCTGACAATAAACTTGAACTTTGAAACATCAGTCTCTGGTTCGGTGACATCCTGTGAGGAGAGATTAAACTGACAAAGCCTGTAATCTGGAGTTTGGAAGAATTGGATATCATTGAAATGTTAATAATTCTTCTTGGACGTAAGAGAGAGGATGTGGGAGGGTATGCTTCCAGCTCAGGTGTTTAGGGCCAGAGGAGATGGGAAGGTGTGCAGACCCTGTGGCATCCTCTCCCTGAGGACTCAGGACCGAGGTTGATGGATTGTTGGCTTTGAAGTTAATCAAGGGAGGCAGGGCTATTGCTGGAAGGTGGTGCTGAGGTCCAGGTCAGCTGTGACAAAGGGGCAGGATTGGTCTGATGGAGGAGGTGAATGGGTCATGGGCTGAGGACTAGGCCTGGAAATAAACAGCTCTGCAGCAGTCAGCAGTGTGAGCTGAAAGGCCTTTCACTGCCAAGTCAATTCCTGTGATTGAGGGGGAGGGGAAGTGAGAGAGAGGGGAGAAGGGGATGGGAGGGGAAGGATGAGTGAGGGAGGAAGAAGGAACAAGACTGGGGGGGAGGAGGAGGGCAGGAAGAGGAAAGGAGGAAAGGAGCATGTGAGGGAGGGTAAGGAGGAGAGGAAGGGAGGGAGAGTGGTGGGTGGAGTCTCTGCAATGTAGTGTTAATCGAAATTGATGTCATTTTGTTGATTGTAGGGAATGCTGATCGAAGGCCCCCCTGGTTTGGCAGGACCTCCGGTAAGAAGATTCCATGCATTTGTGGCACACTTCCGCTGGTGCCAAACATGTGGGAGGAGTGGGTGGGGGTGCAGAGGTTATTACTCAGTATCTCAGTAGGCCCATCACGAAGTTGGGAATGAATGGCTGCATCCCCTCTGCCAAAGGTGCCTTACAGTGCTGCCAGCAAGGATGCTCCAGGGTTTAGACTCAGTAACAATGAAGGTGTGGCGATATGTGGAACATATAGAACATAGAACAGTCCAGCACAGGACCAGCCCTTCGGCCCCCATGTCTGTGCTGGACACAATCCCCAAGTTAAACTAAAACTCTGCAGCTTGCACCTGGCAGTTATTCCTTCACATATAGCCTTTTCAGTGCTGTATCTGAATATTGTATCTGCTTCCACCACTACTTCTGGCAGCCTGTTCTCGGCGCACACCACTCTGTGTCAAACATCTGTCCTGAATGTCTCCCTTCAACTTCCTTCCCCTCACGTCCTCCAGCGTGTGACGCTTTTACCCTGGAGAAAATGTTCTGACTCTCCACCTTATCAACGCCTGCCATGATTTTATAAACTATCAGGTCTCCCCTCAGCCTCCAACACTCCAGGGAAAACAACCCATTTGTCCAACTTCTCCCCATCACACAGTTCCACTAAACCCCTTCTGCATCCTTTCCAAAGCCTCCACATTCTCCCTGTAATGGGGGCACTAGAATTGCAATCATGGTCCAAGTGCAACTGAATGAAAGTTTTATATAGTTGCAACATTACCTCCTTTTTTATATACGCAACGCCTTTCTCAATGAAGCCAAGCATGCCATACGCTTTCTTTACCATCCTATCTACTTGTGTGGTCACTGTCAACAAACTGTGGACCTGCACCCCTAGATTCCTCTGCACATCAATGCTTTTCAGAGCCCCATCACTGACTGTATTTGACCTCCTCAAGTGCCACACCTCACTCTTCTCCAGATTAAACTGCATCCGCCATTATCTGTAACTGACCCATATCCTATTCTAAGCTTTGATAACCTTCCATATTGTCCACAACTCCACCAATCTTTATAACATCAGCAAGCGTACTAACCCACCCACCTACTTTGTCATTCAAATAATTTATATAATCACAAACAATATGGTCCCGACACTGATCCATGCGGAACACCACTGGTCACAGGTCTCAGCCAGAGTAACACCCTTGCAACACAACCTTCTTCTATGGGCCAGCCTGTTCTGTATCCAAACTACCAACTCCCCATCGATCCCATGCATCTGCATCTTCTGAATCAGCCCATCAAGAGGGACTTTGTCAAATGCCTTACTAAAGTCCACGGATGCAACATTCCCAACTCACAACATCTCCTGCTCTACCCTCATCAAAGCCTTTTTCATCTACTCAAAAAATTCAATCAAATTGGTAATGTGTGATCTGTCCCTCACAAGCCATGGAGTTGAACAAGAAAGTGTCAAGTGCAATCCAGCAACGTGCTGGAGAAACTCAGCAGGTCATGCAACATCCAAGGGAAGTAAAGGGTGACCAATGTTTTGGGCCTGAGCTTTTCGTCAGGTATGCTGAGTGCCCCTCACCAAGTCATGTTGACTGACTGACTATGAGTTTCCAAATGTACATAAATCCTCAACTTAACAATCCTTTCCAATCACTTCCCTACCACTGATGCAAAGCTTACTGGCCTTTAACTTCCAAGATTAACCTTATTTCCTTTCTTGAACATGAGCCACTCTCCAGTTCTCTGAGACCTCTCCTGTCAACTGTGAAGATTCTCACATCTATGTCAATGTCCCCACAATCACTTCACTTGCCTCTCAGTAGCCACCTCGCGCCCCTCAAAAGGCCCAACACCTGTATCTTGATTTCAACATGCCCCAACACATGAGCATTCCCCACATGATGCTCCCAGCCACTGTCCACACCGTTCTCCTTGGTGAACACCAATGCAAAGTACTCATTTACTACCTCGCCCACTTCCTCAACCCCCACCCATTCCCATCCAGTGCCCACCCGGATCGATTCCCACCCCATTCCCATCCAGTGCCCCCAGAATGATCCTCCCCACCACCCCATACCTATCTACCTCTTGTGCCTGTGGTATCTCCTGAGACCTCATGAAGAACTTTGCATCCTCAGTAGTAACAGCAGAGATCCCAGTGAACTGGAGTTAGGCAACTTTGAACATTAAGCACTGTTCTTGTAGTGAGGATTAAGAGGCCCAAAGACCGTATTGCCTGCCCAGTGCCTGGGTTTGTGCCATGTCATGTAACCTGCAGAGGAATTTGAAGAGGGAGGTGAAAGATCCAGTTGTCATGGTCCACGTAGGAACCAGCGACATAGGTCGAACTAAGAAAGAGGTTCTACTGAAAGTATTTGAGAGTTCAGGCCTAAATTAAAAACAGCCAAAATGGTAAATATCTGGATTGCTACCTGATCCTCGTGCAAATTGGCACAGGGTCATTAAGATGGAGGGAAACATATGGTTCAAAGACTGGTGTGGGAGAACGTTTAACATTGCAACCCTAGAGCCCATGATGTTGTGCTGGCCTTTGTGAACCCACTCCACAACAATCTAATCCTTTCCTGCCTCTGCAATTGTAACCTCTAACACCACTTCTACACTCTCCACCACACCTCCACCCTCTGTGGCATTACCATATACCACTTCATCATCCAAATCATTTAAACAAGTCTCAAAGAGCAAAGGTCCCAGAACAAATCCCTGTAAATCTTTATGCCCCCAGGCACAACACAGTCCATCTGCCACCCTCTCTGCCAAGATTTGTTGGATCCCATGCTTCAAAACTTTCTGAATGAGTTTACCATGGGGGACCTTGTCAAAAGCCTTTCTAAAATCCATATCCACTGCCTTACCTTCTCCAATTTTTTTGTCACGTCCTTGGAAAATGACCTTCCCATCACAACGCCTTGATAACTCGCCCTTAAAAAGTCTATGAATCTTCAAATGTTCTTAAATCCTGTCCCTAAGAATCCACTCCAATGATTTTTTTCACCACGATTGTAAAACTCACTGGATTCTCCCTATTATCTTTCTTGAACAAGGGGACCACATTTGCAATTTTCCAATTCTCTGGTACCACTCTTGGCCAGGGAGGAAGCACAATCATCATAAGACCCAGCGATATCTTCCTTCCTTCTACGTAACAACCCTGGGATATATATCCCGTCTGATCCTGGGAACTTATCTATCCCAACACTTCTCAGAACTCCAACTTGTTAATCTTTTAAAGTTCCAGCAAATTAACGTGCTCTACACTGACTTCACATTCACCATCCCTCTCTCTGGTGAACACTGAAGCAAAGTATTCATTGAGGAACTCCCCTACCTCCTCTGCCTCCAGGCACACCTCCCCCTTTATACCTGTGCAGGCCTCTTCTCTCGTTAGCTTATCTGTGTCAAGAATCCTTCCTGGACACACCTGACAAATTCTACCCTTTTGCTCGAAGGAAGAGCCAGTCAAGATTAGGGAAGTTGAGGTCTTCCCATGACAACAACCGTGGTATTTTTGCACCATTAGAAAATCTGCTCCTCAGGGGCCCAGAAGCTATTGGTAGAGAAGAACAAACTTGGGCCCAAAGTTAGATAAGTCTTCTGGTCCTGATGGAATACATCCCAGGGTAATGGGAGAAACAGTGAAGTTTTAATCATGCTACCAACATTCTCAGGACTCTGGCAGGTCCTGGCAGGTTGGAGAATGGAAAATGTCATATCACTGTTCAAAAGAGGGTGTAGGCAAAAGGCAGGAAACAAAGGACTAGTTGGCTGGTCACCTGCAGTTGGGAAAATGTTTGAAGCTATCATTAAGGGAGACATCTGGTCAGAAATTGTTCCATTGAGCAGACATTGCATAGATTCAGGAAGGACACATCACAAAATAAAGAAACAGGTTTTCTGCTCTGCCACTTGACCACAAGCTAAACCATTTTACCATCTAGTTCCAATTTCTGGTATTTTCCTCATATCCCTTGGATACCCTGACTAATTAGATACCTATCAATCTCCCCCTTAAACTCCCCCACTGATCGGGCCTCCACAGCTGGATGTGGCAATGATTTCCACAAATCCACAACCCTCTGGCTAAAGAAATTTCTCCTCATCTCTGTTTTAAATGGGTCCCTTCTCATTCTAAGACTGTACCCTCTCGTCCTGGACTCACCCACCAAGGGAAACATCTTATTCACATCGACTCTGTCTGATCCTTTCAGCATTCGAAATCTCTCTATGAGATCCCCTCTCATTCTTCTATACTCCAATGAATACAGTCCAAGAGACGAAAAACACTCCTCAGATGTTAGCCCTTATGATCCAGGAATCATCCTGGAAAATCTTCTCTGGACTCTCTCCAACATCATTACATCCCCTCTAAGATAAAGGGCCCAAAACTGCACACAGCTCTCCAAATGAGGTCTCACCAGTGCCCCATAGACCCTCATCAACATCTCTCTACTCTTATACATGATTCCCCTTGAAATGAATGCCAACATAGCCTTCCCTTCATCAATCTTTTTTGTAACCCCCTCGAAAAAACTCTATAAGGTTTGTTAAGCATGATCTACCCCTGACAAAACCATGCTGACTACTACCTATCAATCCTTGTTCTTCCAAATATTTGTAAATGCCATCCCTCAGAACACTTTCCATCAACTTACCCACCACAGACGTCAGACTCCCAGGTCTATAATTTCCAGGCTTACATTTGGACCCTTTCTTAAACAGCTATTGACACCTCATACCTTCTTTTTGCCTTTTTCCTTCAGGTTTTTTCTGCAATCGATGTAATAATCATACATCTTATCCATTTTTTGCTTCTTAAATTTAGTAACTGCACCCCCCTTATCCCGAACCAACTTTCTTATTTTTCCAGAAAACCACGGTTCCCTTAAAATTTTGGCCTTGCCTTTCGATCTGACTGGAACATAAAGATCCTGCTCTCACAATACCCTCCAAATCCCCTCTACATCCTTTCCAAAAAAAAGATCAGCCCATACAATTTTCTGCAAATCCCTTCTCATTTCTTCAAATCTAGCCTTCCTCCACTCGAAGACCTGCACACAATACTCCAAATTTAGCTTCACCAATGTCTTATACAACTTTACCATAACATCCAAACTCCTGTACTAATTTCTTTGATTTATGAAGGCCAAAATGCCAAAAGCTCCTTTTACAGCCCTAACCATCTGTGACACCACTTTCAGGAAATTATGTATGTATATTCCCAGATCCCTCTGTTCTCCCGCACTCCTCAGTGCTCGTCCATTTACCGTGTATGTCTTTTTTGGTTTGTCCTTCCAACGTGCAAGATCTCACCTTGTCTGCATGAAATTCCATCGGCCATTTTTCAGCCCATTTTTCCAGCTGGTCCAGATCCCTCTGCAAACTTTGAAAACCTTCTTCACTGTCCACAACATCTCCAATCTTAGTGTCTGCCAACTTGCTGATCCAATTTACCACATTATCTAGATCATTGATATAGATGACAAACAACAATGGTCGCAGCACTGATACCTGAGGCACCACTAGACACAGGCCTCCAGTCTGAGAAGCATCATCCACCACCACTCTCTGGCTTCTCCCGACCAGCCATTGTCGAATCCAGTTCACTACTTCACCATGAATACCTAGTGTCTGAACCTTCCTGACTAACATCCCATGTGGGACCTTGTCAAAGTCCTTACTAAAGTCCATGTAGACAACTTCCACAGCCTTTCTTTCGTCAACTTTCCTGGTAAGTTTCTCAAAAAACTCTATAAAATAGGTTAAACATGACTTACCACACACAAAGCCATGTTGACAATCCCTAATCAGTCCCTGGTTATGCAAATAATTGTATATCCAATCTCTTAGGACACTTTCCAATAATTTGCCTACTACTGACGTCAGGCTCACCGGCCGATAATTTCCATGGTTGCTTTTGGAGCCTTTTTTAAAACAACCCTAACCCTAACCCTAACCCTAACCCTAACCCTAACCCTAACCCTAACCCTAACCAATGGAACAATGTAAGCTGCCCTACAATCCTCCGGAACCTCAGCCATTGATAAGGACATTTTAAATATTTCTGCCGGAGTCCCTGCAATTTCTACACCAGCCTCCTTCAAGGGCCGAGGGAATATCTTGTCAGGCCCTGGGGATTTATCCACCCTTATTTGCTTTAAGACCGCAAGCCAAGCACTGCCTCCTCTTTAATCTGTATCGGTTCCACGACCTCACAACTTGTTTTCCTTACTTCCCACAACTCTATACTCAGAATCCATAGTGATTACATGAAAAATAACCTTTAAGACCTCTCCCATCTCTTTGGCTCCATACAAAGCCGGCCATTCTGATCTTCAAGGGGACCAATTTTCTCCCCTACTATCCTTTTGCTCTTAATATACCTTTAGAAACCCTTAGGATTTTCCTTCACATTCTCTGCCAAAGCAACGTCATGTCTCCTTTTAGCCTTCCTTATTTCTTTCTTGAAGTTTCTCTTCTTCCAAAGCAGATCCCCAATATCCCTCAAAAACCAAGGTTCTCATTTACCTGCTAACCTTGTTTTTAATCCTGACAGGAACATACAAACACTGTACTCTCAAAATTTCTCCTTTGAAAGTCCTCAACTTACCACGCACATCCTTGCCCAAAAACAACTTGTTCCATTCCTTTATCATTTCTTCAAAATTGGCCTTTCTCCACTTAGAATCTCAATTTGAGGCCCAGACCCATCCTTCTCCATAATTAACTTGAAAGTAATGGCATATAATCACAAAATGTTCCCCCACACATACTTCTGTCACCTGTCCTGTGTTGTTCCCTAATTGGAGATCCAGTATTGCACTCTCTCTAGTTGGAACCTCTATATATTGATTTAGAAAACTTTCCTGAACACATTTGACAAATTCCAAGCCATCCAGCCCTTTTATAGTATAGGGGTCTCAGTCAATATGTGGAAAATTAAAACCCTCAACTATCACAACCTCATGTTTCCTGCACCTGTCTTCTATCTCTCTAGATTTGCTCCTCCGATTCTCGTTGACTATTTGACAGTCTATAATACAACCCCATGAGTGTGGTCATACCTTTCCTTTTCTTAGCTCCACCCATATAGCCTCAGTAGACAAGCCCTCTGGTCTGTCCTGCCTGAGCAAAGCTGTGAAATTTTCCCTGAAGAGCAATGCCACTCCTCCCCCTTTTATGCCCCCCCCCCATTCTATCGCATCTAAAGCAACAGATGTCCGGAACACTGAGCTGCCAGTCCTGCCCCTCCTGCAATCAAGTTTCACTCATGGCCACAATGTCATAATTCCATGAGCCAATCCACGCTCTAAGCTCGTCTGCCTTTCCTACAACCCTCCCTGCATTGAGATAGATGCACCTGAGAACATGTCCACCACGTTCACGCTGTTGATTTCTAACAGTGCATGCAATTTTCACATCATCTTTTCCCTCCTCTGCTCCTCTATTTGCTCTGGCACTTTGGTTCCCACCCCTCCCTCACCCCCGCAAATCTAGTTTAAACCCACCAGAGCAGTACTAGTAAACTTTCCCACAAGAATATTAGTCCCCTTCCAGTTCAGATGTGAACCGTCCTGTCGGAACATGTTTCACCTTTCTTGGAAGAGAGCCCAATGAAGCAGAAACCTGAAGCCCCACCCCCCGCCCCGCATTACCTCCTCCTAAGCCTTTACTTTTTTTACCTGTGCCTCCAAGAATCTTTTGAGTCTCCCTATTCTACCAGTCTCCACCAACACCTTTGGCAATGCATTCCAGGCATCCATGTAAAAATATTACACCCTATCTAAGTGTACATTAATGTTATTGACCTCTATTAAGTCACCTCTCATCCTTCATTGCTTCAAAGAGAAAAGCCCCAGCTCTGTCAACCTTGCTTCTCATGACATGTAACATCCAAAAACATCCAAATAAATCTCCTCTGCATCTTCTGCCAAGTATCTACAAGCTTTTTTCGAGAGCCAAAATCTTTTTCCAGGTTAAAATCGTCACACACTGTATTTATTGAGCAATGTTTTAGCACAAAACGATCAAAATATCAAATCCAGTTTGTGAGGGTTGTACTAGCGGGAGTCAGGAAATGTATCGTTGTTACACGGAAGTCTGACTCCCCCCCATTTATTACTTGCTGGAATATGGAAATGCAAAGTTGTGCCCCTCCCTGGAAAAGATCACTTATTATCTGAGAAAGAAATATGATGTGTTTGTTAAAATATGGCAACCTTTTGGAATCCTACTGGTTTAAGGATATAATTAACTTCCACAAAATGGTTTAAATTATATAGTTAGGTTAATAGCATTGAATTCCTGAAGATCAAGGGAGGGATTAATTAATGAAGGCTCAAACACCCCTTCTTTCTTAGACAATTGTTTCTTTTTAATGTTAGCAGATGTGGGTGGAGTGGGAATTGGGCAATTATATGAGACTTTGTAATATTAAATACTATTTTTATGAAGTAGGTAATACTGTTTTATGAGTCTTGGAAAAATTAAAATAAAATAGAAAATGAAAAAAAACGGCGTATGCGAGAGGACGTGTGTTTCGAGTGAAGGGCAGTGGAGATGAGTAGAATGGAAGGGCCTGCCGGGAGTAGCAGTGGAAGTTGAAACAATTGCAGTGTTCAAGCTGCTTGTAGATAGACCCATGAACATGCAGGGTAGAGAGGGGTGTGGTTTTATCTGAATCTGGGCATCACGTTTGTTGCTCTCACCTTGTCAAAGGATCAGTTCATGCACCGTACTCTTCCATTTTCTATATAATTGCAGCATCAGATTCCCCAGAACCCTGGGTCCGCCCCTCTTCGTCACACCTCTGCGGCCCAGCGTGTGCTGCAGCCGCAGCTCCAGAGCCACAGATTTGACCTTGACCTCTGGTGCTGTCCTTGTGTTCCCTCCCACACCCAAAAGACAATGTGGGGGTGAGCGGTAGAGTCTGGAGAACGTTAATAGGAATGTGGGGAGAATATGTCAGCGGAAACATGAGAGGGGAAATAGGTTGTTCCAAGAGCCAGCATGGACATAGTCTGCTGAAAGGCTGTCACCCCTCTGGACCAGTCAGATGGTGTGAACCTAGAATTGGGGGGAAATTCTGAAATATCCGTTTTCTGTCCCCATTTCCTCCCCTCCTTCATGCTGACTCTGAGACCAGGACAGGCACTTGCGTGTGGTCCCATCCTGAAATTTCTCCCCCTGCCTCGTCATCTCAGCTCATCGCCTGCCCATGTCCTCACTGTCAGAGCAAAGCTCAGAGCACCTGAGGGGGATGATGGAGGTGTCCAGAATGATGAACAGAGATAGGGTAGATTGGAGGAGGGTTTCCCACAGAGATGTCTAAAACCAGAGGGCAGAGTTTTGGGGTACAGAGGAACCTGAGCAGGGATTTATCACCCTCTGACTGAGAGAAAGGTGGAGGCAGAGACTGTCACAACATTTCACAAGGATTTAGATGAGCTGAAGGAAGATTATGGACCCAGTGCTAGGATAGGGCTCCAATGGTCAGCATGCACTTGGAGGGCCGAAGGACTTGTTTCCACGCTGTGTTACCCCAGCTGCTTCCAAGGGATGTGAAGGATGGAGGGTTGTGAGGGAGGGATAGAATTCTCAGCAGGAAGCAGAGGGGCTGAAGGACCTCCCTCTGCATGATGGATGTGTGTAATCCGAGCTTTGTGCTGCACCTCCCAGGCCTGTCCCTGGCTGCTGCCCCGGTGCCTGTGTGGTAGATCAGTCGGCTCTTGCGGAATGTATTTCACAGCCGTGCATTCCTTCAGCTTTTGTTCCTTTACTCAGGGTCTCCCAGGCTCCCCTGGTTTGATGGGTCCGCCAGGTCCTCAAGGTGATACCGGCTCGAGGGTGAGTCACATTTATCAAACCCTTCCGCAAACTGTCCAGCAAAGGTGCAGCCACGCAGGCACCCCCACTCAGCCCAGTCCAACGCAGTCGCTTGTGCCACAGGGTGAAACTAGCAGAAAAAAACACACTGGCTTTCAACCTGAATTGGGAGAAATTCCTTCAGCTGTTCAGAAAGTTCAGGGGTGCGTACCTCAGATCCAAGGTGCATGATATAAACCAAGTGTCCTCTCAACAAAATCTCCCAAAGCCCTGAGAGCTACTTCATTTTATTTTGAGAGGGAGCTGTTTTGTGGTTGTGTGAATTACACTGAAGGCTTTAGTCAGGAAGTAAGTGTTCAGCAGGGCGGGAGATTGCAAAGAGCACGTGCACGCAGTGCTTGTGGTAGACTCTCTCCTGCTGCAGGTTCCCCAGAGGATCAGTCAATCCTCGCTCAAGTGAGAGAGAAAGTAAAAGAATTCTTTGACATGTGTTACGGAGCCAACTCCACACAAACCAGATGTTGCGAGCTATTAAAATGCAGAGCGTGAGCATTTGTCTCCAGCAAGACCTGTCAGTATCCACAGATCTCATTTCAGCCTACGGGGCTCCCTACAATTTAAGGCTTGTCTCTCACTATTTGCAGGCCATTGACACGGCTCATGAATGCCAACATTGGCCGCCAGTAGCAGATTCCTGGGGATCTGGCAAGCGTGCCTCTCTGGTGTCCAGCAGAGTTGTAGAGAGCCCGCTCCATTCCAGCACATCCAATCCCACCCCACCAAACCTCTGCTTCAACAAACGTTATGATAGGATTCCTCACTTGATTTAAATTTTAAATTTGGACATTCAGCACAGTAACAGGCCCTTTCAGCCCACGAGTCTGTGCCGCCCAATTACACCCAATTGACCCACAACTCCCAGTATGTTTCGAATGGTGGGAGGAAACTGGAGCCCCTGGGGAAGACCCGCACAGACACGGAGAGAACGTACAAATTCCTTACAGACAGCGTGAGGTTCAAAGCCCGGTCCTGATCACTGGCGCTGTAACGGTGTTGCATCAACCACAACGCTAAACATGCCATCCCACTGATTAAACCAGAAGAAATGGGAGCTCCAGGAAACCAGCCGGAACCTCCCAACTGCAGAATAACCCCAGCATGAAATGTGTCAAACCATGCACAGCACGATCCCAAACAATAATAACATGTTCTGTTAATTTTCCTTGGAAATAAATATTTGCCACAAGACATCGAGGAACATTGAAAAAAGAAAGGTAAAGGTTCCATTATTGTCACGTTTTACTACTTTTAGAATGTCAACCATTAGGCAGACAGAGAGTCGCCACTTTTTCCAGCGCCCCTCTCAGAAACCGACAACACCCGTGCTCCTGGGCGATCTCCCCTCCCAGGACAAACCAGGCCTGAGCCTGCTTAGCTTCCGAGATCAGACAATCTCAGGCATATTCAGGCTAGTAGGTGCATGAGGGCATTTCACCAAAGATTGACAATGCAATTCACCTGACAACTGCAGTCCCACAGCCCTCCCTCAGCACTGACTCCATATTTTTGCCTTTTTGGGCAGTAAATCGCCCCTTTATTATTCTTAGTCCCAATGTTACTGGTACTACATTAGTTTACAATTGGGGCTTTTCACATAAACTGATTATCTCCGTCGATACCGTCAAACCCTTGGGGGGGGGGGGGGGGCTAAACGTTCCTGGAGACCCTCCACACTGCCCGTGAGCACTGAGTGCTCCTTCTCCAGGGATACTCGGCCACACAGGTGTCCTTTGCAGAGGGGCAGGCAGTCAGCCCAAGCTAAACTCTCGACTGCCCACTGCCTGGGCCCATGGATGGCCATCCTGGCCAGAACCAGTACCAGATGGACGAGGACATCCCTCGACCAATCCTCCCTCCTCCACTCCATGTGCCCAAAGATCAGAAGCGTGGGGCTGAAATGCAGCTAGAACTTGAGGAGCAACCCCCTCAAACACACGAGCAGGGACTGCACCCTCACACACTCCAAATCCCCGTGAAACACAGTCTCAACCAAACCGCTGAAGTGACAGACGGCTGGTGAGTCTGTGAATCGAATGAACTTGTAACGAGACCTGCCACTTTCGCGTTTTCTAGGCACATCACGGATTTCCCCTCCACTTTCACCTTCGCTGTAATGGTCGGGGCCCCATCGCTCCCCACCATTGCCTCTGTACATTTTCCAACTGTGATATTTGGGGACAAGGAGCATGACCACATTCTCGTCTTGCAGCGAAAGAATTCCTGGCCACAGGGGACGTTGAAGTCACTGGCCCAGCACAACTCCTGTAGGGCCTGGGTCTTTTGGAAGATGGGTCTGGGATATTTACGAAAAACAAATGATTAGACCAGTGTATAAAACAATCGTCCACCACAGGAGAGGGCAGGTCTCATGTTGACTCAGCCCTCCTCAGAGCCCACCATCCCGTATTCCCCACGTAGAAACAAGAGTGTGAATCCTTTATCTGGATGGTGGGATTGCAGAGTGATGAACAGAAATCCCCAGATGCTTCGCAAACTGGCAATGCACCAACACCTCCTGAACTCCTCGAAGATGAGGCCGATGCTCCCAGGTCTTCAAGATGCTGTCGAAAAGTCATCAACTGACCGCTGAGCTAATCAGTGATGAACCAGGCATGGAGTCACCGATGTTCAACTTTTAACGAGCAAATTAGACGAAGGATGATCGTTCCAGGGAGGATTTTTTATTAAAATTTAAATTTAGACATACAACATGGTAACAGGCCATGAGTCCGTGCCACCCAATTACACCCCATAAACCTACACCCCTGTACATTTTGAACGGTGGGAGGAAACCAGAGCCCCCAGAGGAAACCCACACAGACACGGGGAAAATGTACAAACTCCTTCCAGACAGCGGGATTCGAACCCTGGTCCAGCCCTGATCACTGACACTGTAAAGGCATTGCACTAACCGCTGCAATAACCCTGCTACCCTGGCAAACTGCCAGCTGATTGCTGGGACTGCGTAGTTGGAGGTAGCAGAGCTTTACCCACAAGCAGTAAACTTCTGAACAAGAATTCTGGCCAAGTTTTCCCACACCATACACATAAAACCTTCTTCCATTCAAATCCTATTTCAGCTGTTAAATCATTTAACTTTCTCCGTCTTCCCAGCGGTGGAGACCAGGACTTCTGCACCGTCCCTCCCACAAGGTGACCCTCCTGTAGTGTGAGGCCCCCTCCTCAGTACTGCCCCTCCCTCAGTGCACTCCTTTCTCAGACGGGCTTGTAAATTTATGGCCTTGTTTTTCTCTGCTCTCCCATTAACCTCTGGCCAGTGCTCGCTGATGGTTACCCCAGTGGTGTGGAAGTGGAGAGGACTATGTCTGGAGTCCTTGGTGGTGAATGGAAGTGTGGAGATGATGTAATGCCAAGTGTGAGAGGAATTGCCTGCCTGACAATAGAAGGGCTGTGCCTGGACCTTAGTAGCTTCCCCTCACCCGATCCCTCTTATGGGTGGCCTCCTGGGGAGATGGAACAGTGCTCTCCTGGATGGAATGTCGGAATGTTGGAAAGATTTGACGCTTGCCTGAGGCTACAATCTGTCACTCCTCCCTCACTCTCCTTCCTCCCTATCATTGGACAAGACCATGCTTGCTTTGCCAATGTGATGTGATGTGACGCTTCTCTCTCCCACAGGGTCCCACCGGACGAGCTGGTCTTCCCGGAGCTGACGGATTACCTGGACCGCCAGGCACCATGCTAATCCTTCCTGTGAGTGGTTTCTTCTCATTTCATTTGCTCAAATCCACTGAGGGAGGATGGTTTCTCAACTCCTCCCCCCCCCCCCAAGATCCCAGCAGCTTGCTGCAGGGGCTCTCTTTCCACCCCACCCCCATCCCCTTCATCACCCACCCTATTGTGCTAGGTATTGGAGGTTGGGTGTTTGGGTTGTACTGTTAGTGTAGGGGTTGGGGTTGGGGTTGGACTGTTGGGATGGGTGTTGGGGTTAAACTGTTGGAGTGGATGCTGGGATGGGTGTTGGGGTTTGAATGTTAGAAGTTGGATTGTTGAGGTGGGTGTTGGGCTTTGGGGGTTGGGGTGGGTGGGGTTGGAGCTTGTGGTTGGACTGTTGGGTGGGTGTTGAAGGTCGGACTGTTTTGTCAGGGTTGGGATGGGATTAGGTGTTGGCGTGGGTGTTGGTGGTTGGGTGTTGGGGTTGAATGGGTGGGATGGATGTTGGGAGTTGGAATGGAGTGGGTGTTATGGTTTAGGATTGGACTGTTTGGGTGGGTGTTGGGGTTGGACTGATGGGGTTGGGGTTGGGGGATGGACTTGGTGTTGGTATTTTGGATTGGGTGGGTGTTGTGGTGAGGTTTGGATTGTTGGGATAGGTGTTGGGATATGGAGGCTAGAGATGGACTGTTGAGGTGGGCATGGGGTGGAGAGTTGGGGTGGGTATTGGGGATTGGACTGTTGAGTGGATGTTTGGATTTGGGTGTTGGGGTTGGACTGTTGGATGGGTATTAAGGTAGGATAGTTGGGATTTGGATTTGGGGTTTGGGTTGGAGTGTTGGGTGGGTGTTGGGGGTTGGACTGTTGGATGTGTGTTGGGTTGGACTGTTGGCTTGGGGTTTAGATTTGGGGTTTGGGTTGGACTGTTGGGTGGGTGCTGGGGTTAGGGTTGGACTGTTTTGTTGGTATTGGTTGGACTGTTGGGTGGGTGTTGGGGTTAGGGTTGGACTGTTGGGTTGATGTTGGTGGATAAACTATTGGGTTGGTATAGGGGGTTATACTATTTGGTGGGTGTTGGGGGTTGGACTGTTGGGCGGATGCTGGAATTTTTGTGTTGGGGTTGGACTGTTGGGTGGGTGTTGGTGGTTGTACTGTTGGGTGGGTGTTAGGGGTTGAACTGTTGGGTGGGTGGTAGGGGTTGAACTGCTGGTGTGGGTGTTGAGGTAGATGTTGGGTGTTGGGAATTGGAGTAGTGGGAGAGGTGTTGCAGGTTTGGGTGTTCGGGGTGTGGAATAAGAAGTTTGGTTGTTGGAGATGTGGGTAGTTTGGGAGATAGGAAGTCCCTTTATCCATCCTTACCCAATGATGGAGCACACATTTGTCCATGTTATCAGTCTTCAGGTGTGAAATATTGCTGTTTCTGTCTCCTCTCCTGCAGTTCCGGTACGGGTCCAGTGGTGAGAAGGGACCACCAATATCAGCCCAGGAAGCCCAAGCACAGGCCATCCTACAGCAGGCTCGGGTAAGCCCTTGACATGGTGGTAGGGAGCTGCTTCTTTGAGGTTTGGGTGAGGGAGGGAGTTCCAGGCTATTAACCCAGTGACGGTGAAGAAATGGTGAGATATTTCCAACTGGGTGGGTGGGATGTTGGAGACCCCTCTTTGAGCCGACCTTGTCCTTGCAGCTGGTGAAGGTGGGGTTTGGAAGGTTCTGTCTAAGGAAAGTTGGGGAGTTGCTGCAGTGCATTGTGTAGCTGGTTCATACTGTGGCTGTGCCATTTCATTGGGGGAGTGAGTGACTGTGGTCTTCCCGGAGATGATAGTTGTTGAATGACCTGTTCTAACAAACCCCACGCTGTGGAGGTACACCACCGGCCTACTGCGGGGGCAACCTCTGTACCTGCAGGAGTGTAAGGAGACAGGGCAACACCTGGCCAGCTGTCAATCAGTCGGCCTGAATGAATCAAGCCCCACCCGGTCGGGTGTCAATCACCCTCCGGGATATAAGCCTGCGCCAGCATCCCGAGGCCTCACACAGAGTTGCTGCAGCCACAGCCAGCCTGGCTCTGTGGAAGTCTTTGTGGATTTAAGCCTGTTGTACAGTCTTTACCTTGTGTGTGTCTGATTCTGGCTAACAGTGCACCACACACGTTATTCCTTCCCGTGAGTTTTCTAAGCATTGGATGCTGTGTGAGCTTCATTCATCCAGAGAAGTGGCGATGTTCCATCAAACTGGAATTGTGCTGGTGGTGCATGGACTTTGGGGAGTTGGGAGGTGAGTTACTTACCCCAGCATCCCTAGCTCCTAACCTGCTCTTGTTGCCAAATTATGTGTGGGCTACTCCAGTTCAGTATCTGGTCAATGGGGAGCCCAGGATATTCTTGCTGCGTTTGGCTGTGGGATTTTTCCTTTTGTGAGGAGTGCACACACCAGTGGACCTACCCACTCCTGACATCATGGTGGAAGGAGGGTCATTGGTGAATTTGGACCTATCCTGTCATGCATCTCCAGGTATTTCATAACCTCATCCTTGAGGATTGACTGTAATATCTTCTCAACCACCGACATCAGACTTAATAGGCCTATAGTTTCCTTTATTCTTCCTCCCACCTTTCTTAAACAGCGGAACCACATTTGCGACCTTCCAATCCCCTGGAATCATACCAGAGACTATTGCTTTCTGGAAGATCATTGCCCATGAGTCCACAATCTCCAAAGCCACCTCTTTCAAAACCCGAGGATGCACCTCGTCCGGTCTGGGAGATTTATCAATCTTTAATCCATTCAGTTTGCCTAGCACAATTTCTCTAGTAATCTTAACTGTATCCAACTCTACTCCCTGAAGCCTTGTCTGTCAGGGACATTACTCATGTCTTCCACAGTAAAATATTGATTTTGTTCTTCTGCCTTCTCTTTATAATCCATTATAACTTCCTCAGCATCGTTTTCTACCAGTCCTATGTCAACACATGTCTCTCTTTTATTTTTTATATATTAAAAAATCTCTTGGCATTAATGTTGTAGAATAGAGAGACCAAGGGGGTAACACAAGGTGGTGAAGGAGGCGTTTGGCACACTACCTTCATCGGTCTGATCACAGGAGCAAGGATGTCACATTACAGCTGTAAGACTTTGAGGAGACCTCACACAGAGGATTGTGCACAGTTCGGGTCACCCAGTGTCAGGAAGAATGCCGTTAAACTGGAAAGGGTGTCGAAAATATTCATAAGAATGTCATCAGGTCTGAAGTTACAGAGAGAGAGATTGGGAACATGCTGGGGCTTTGGAAACTGTGGTTTTAAAAAAAGAGAAGCATGGAAATAGTCATCAGGAGAGGGGAATCAAAGACGAGAGGGCATTGATTTATAATAAAAGGAATCCAGGGAACAACTTTACATGCAGAGGGTGGTGGGTGTATGGAACAAGCTCCCTGAGGAAGTGGGAGAGTCAGGGACAATTACAATGTTTACGAGCTATCTGGACAGGTTCATGGATAGAAATAGTTTTGAGCGATATGGGCCAAACAAATTGGTTTACTCAAGACAAGAATCAGAAATATTATCAGAATTTATTGTCCTGAACAAATCATAAAATTCATTGTTTTACGGCAATATCACAGTGTGAGCATTTATAAAAACCACCTTACAAAAAACATTTTTTAAAATGTGCAAAAAAAGTCAAGGTGAGGCAGTCTTTGGTTCATTGTCTGTTCCGGAATCTGATGGCGGAGGCGTAGAAGCCATCCTTGTGCCGCTGAGTGCTCGTCTTTAGGCTCCTGTACCTTTTCCCCCAATGGTAGCAGAGCGAAGAGGGCCTGGCCTGGGGGGTGGGGGTAATTGAGGATAGAGGGTCCTTTTAAAGACACCGCCTCATGTCAATGTCCTCGGCGGAGTGAGGTCTGGTGCCTGTGATGTCGCAGGCCGAGTTAACAACTCTCTGGGATTTATTCTTGTCCTGAGCACTGGTGCCTCCATACCAGCCAGAATGCTCTCCACGGTCCACCTGTAGACGTTTTTGAGAGGCTTCGGTGACGTACCGAACCTCCTCAAAGTCCTCACAAAATAGAGCTGCTGGTGAGCCTTCTTCATGATTGCATCAACAAATGGCCATTGTCCTGTTTCTGTTTCTGTGCTGTTTGACTCGAGATTAAACTTTGGGGTTTGGTTGCACTTGGAGTAATGTGTACTATTCTGGTTGGCGCTTTACAGGAAGGATGTGCAGGCTTTAGAAAGGATATAAAGCAGGTTTATCTGAATGAGGGTGTGAGCTGCAGGAGAAATTGGACAAATTTGGGTTATTTTCTCTGGAGCATGGTACAGGTTTATAAAATTAGGAAGAGTAGCGACAAGATAGGCAGGTTGTAATCATTTCCCTGAGGTAAAATGTCACATGCTGGAGGACGTGTATTTCAGGTGGGGGGGGGGGCAGGTTTTTCACAGAGTGGTGGGACTCAGCATGAGCAGTGAACGCAGAACAGTAGTCAAGAAGCCTGCAGGGAATGGAGGGCACGAGGGCAGATTTCCCACTGGGAACAGGAGGGAGTGACGACAGATTTCCCACTGGGAACAGGAGGGAGTGACGTCAGATTTCCCACTGGGAACAGGAGGGAGTGACGACAGATTTCCTACTGGGAACAGGAGGGAGTGACGACAGATTTCCCACTGGGAACAGGAGGGAGTGACGTCAGATTTCCCACTGGGAACAGGAGGGAGTGACGTCAGATTTCCCACTGGGAACAGGAGGGAGTGACGACAGATTTCCCACTGGGAACAGGAGGGAGTGACGACAGATTTCCCACTGGGAACAGGAGGGAGTGACGACAGATTTCCCACTGGGAACAGGAGGGAGTGACGTCAGATTTCCCACTGGGAACAGGAGGGAGTGACGACAGATTTCCCACTGGGAACAGGAGGGAGTGACGACAGATTTCCCACTGGGAACAGGAGGGAGTGACGACAGATTTCCCACTGGGAACAGGAGGGAGTGACGTCAGATTTCCCAATGGGAACAGGAGGGAGTGACGACAGATTTCCTAATGGGAACAGGAGGGAGTGACGACAGATTTCCCACTGGGAACAGGAGGGAGTGACGTCAGATTTCCCACTGGGAACAGGAGGGAGTGACGACAGATTTCCCACTGGGAACAGGAGGGAGTGACGTCAGATTTCCCACTGGGAACAGGAGGGAGTGATGACAGATTTCCCACTGGGAACAGGAGGGAGTGACGACAGATTTCCTACTGGGGACAGGAGGGAGTAACGACAGATTTCCTACTTGGGACAGGAGGGAGTGACGACAGATTTCCTACTGGGAACAGGAGGGAGTGACGACAGATTTCCTACTGGGAACAGGAGGGAGTGACGACAGATTTCCCACTGGGAACAGGAGGGAGTGACGACAGATTTCCCACTGGGAACAGGAGGGAGTGACGACAGATTTCCCACTGGGAACAGGAGGGAGTGACGACAGATTTCCCACTGGGAACAGGAGGGAGTGATGTCAGATTTCCCACTGGGAACAGGAGGGAGTGACGTCAGATTTCCCACTGGGAACAGGAGGGAGTGACGACAGATTTCCCACTGGGAACAGGAGGGAGTGACGACAGATTTCCCACTGGGAACAGGAGGGAGTGACGACAGATTTCCCACTGGGAACAGGAGGGAGTGACGTCAGATTTCCCACTGGGAACAGGAGGGAGTGACGACAGATTTCCCACTGGGAACAGGAGGGAGTGACGACAGATTTCCTACTGGGGACAGGAGGGAGTGACGACAGATTTCCTACTGGGGACAGGAGGGAGTGACGACAGATTTCCTACTGGGAACAGGAGGGAGTGACGACAGATTTACTACTGGGAACAGGAGGGAGTGACGACAGATTTCCCACTGGGAACAGGAGGGAGTGACGACAGATTTCCCACTGGGAACAGGAGGGAGTGACGACAGATTTCCTACTGGGAACAGGAGGGAGTGACGACAGATTTCCCACTGGGAACAGGAGGGAGTGACGACAGATTTCCCACTGGGAACAGGAGGGAGTGACGACAGATTTCCTACTGGGAACAGGAGGGAGTGACGACAGATTTCCCACTGGGAACAGGAGGGAGTGACGACAGATTTCCCACTGGGAACAGGAGGGAGTGACGACAGATTTCCTACTGGGAACAGGAGGGAGTGACGACAGATTTCCCATGGGAACAGGAGGGAGTGACGACAGATTTCCCACTGGGAACAGGAGGGAGTGACGACAGATTTCCTACTGAGAACAGGAGGGAGTGACGACAGATTTCCCACTGGGAACAGGAGGGAGTGACGACAGATTTCCCACTGGGAACAGGAGGGAGTGACATCAGATTACCCACTGGGAACAGGAGGGAGTGACGACGGATTTCCTACTGGGAACAGGAGGGAGTGACGACAGATTTCCCACTGGGAACAGGAGGGAGTGACGTCAGATTTCCCACTGGGAACAGGAGGGAGTGACGTCAGATTTCCCACTGGGAACAGGAGGGAGTGACGACAGATTTCCCACTGGGAACAGGAGGGAGTGACGACAGATTTCCCACTGGGAACAGGAGGGAGTGACGACAGATTTCCCACTGGGAACAGGAGGGAGTGACGTCAGATTTCCCACTGGGAACAGGAGGGAGTGACGACAGATTTCCCACTGGGAACAGGAGGGAGTGACGACAGATTTCCCACTGGGAACAGGAGGGAGTGACGACAGATTTCCCACTGGGAACAGGAGGGAGTGATGTCAGATTTCCCACTGGGAACAGGAGGGAGTGACGTCAGATTTCCCACTGGGAACAGGATGGATTGACGACAGATTTCCCACTGGGAACAGGAGGGAGTGACGACAGATTTCCCACTGGGAACAGGAGGGAGTGACGACAGATTTCCCACTGGGAACAGGAGGGAGTGACGTCAGATTTCCCACTGGGAACAGGAGGGAGTGACGACAGATTTCCCACTGGGAACAGGAGGGAGTGACGACAGATTTCCCACTGGGAACAGGAGGGAGTGACGACAGATTTCCCACTGGGAACAGGAGGGAGTGACGTCAGATTTCCCACTGGGAACAGGAGGGAGTGACGACAGATTTCCCACTGGGAACAGGAGGGAGTGACGACAGATTTCCTACTGGGGACAGGAGGGAGTGACGTCAGATTTCCCACTGGGAACAGGAGGGAGTGACGACAGATTTCGTACTGGGAACAGGAGGGAGTGACGACAGATTTCGTACTGGGAACAGGAGGGAGTGACGACAGATTTCGTACTGGGAACAGGAGGGAGTGACGACAGATTTCCCACTGGGAACAGGAGGGAGTGACGACAGATTTCCCACGGGGAACAGGAGGGAGTGACGACAGATTTCCCACTGGGAACAGGAGGGAGTGACGACAGATTTCCTACTGGGGACAGGAGGGAGTGACGACAGATTTCGTACTGGGAACAGGAGGGAGTGACGACAGATTTCCAACTGGGAACAGGAGGGAGTGACGACAGATTTCCCACTGGGAACAGGAGGGAGTGACGTCAGATTTCCCACTGGGAACAGGAGGGAGTGACGACAGATTTCCTACTGGGAACAGGAGGGAGTGACGACAGATTTCCCACTGGGAACAGGAGGGAGTGACGTCAGATTTCCCACTGGGAACAGGAGGGAGTGACGTCAGATTTCCCACTGGGAACAGGAGGGAGTGACGACAGATTTCCCACTGGGAACAGGAGGGAGTGACGACAGATTTCCCACTGGGAACAGGAGGGAGTGACGACAGATTTCCCACTGGGAACAGGAGGGAGTGACGTCAGATTTCCCACTGGGAACAGGAGGGAGTGACGACAGATTTCCCACTGGGAACAGGAGGGAGTGACGACAGATTTCCCACTGGGAACAGGAGGGAGTGACGACAGATTTCCCACTGGGAACAGGAGGGAGTGACGTCAGATTTCCCAATGGGAACAGGAGGGAGTGACGACAGATTTCCTAATGGGAACAGGAGGGAGTGACGACAGATTTCCCACTGGGAACAGGAGGGAGTGACGACAGATTTCCTACTGGGAACAGGAGGGAGTGACGACAGATTTCCCACTGGGAACAGGAGGGAGTGACGACAGATTTCCCACTGGGAACAGGAGGGAGTGACGACAGATTTCCTACTGGGAACAGGAGGGAGTGACGACAGATTTCCCACTGGGAACAGGAGGGAGTGACGACAGATTTCCCACTGGGAACAGGAGGGAGTGACGACAGATTTCCTACTGGGAACAGGAGGGAGTGACGACAGATTTCCCATGGGAACAGGAGGGAGTGACGACAGATTTCCCACTGGGAACAGGAGGGAGTGACGACAGATTTCCTACTGAGAACAGGAGGGAGTGACGACAGATTTCCCACTGGGAACAGGAGGGAGTGACGACAGATTTCCCACTGGGAACAGGAGGGAGTGACATCAGATTACCCACTGGGAACAGGAGGGAGTGACGACGGATTTCCTACTGGGAACAGGAGGGAGTGACGACAGATTTCCCACTGGGAACAGGAGGGAGTGACGTCAGATTTCCCACTGGGAACAGGAGGGAGTGACGTCAGATTTCCCACTGGGAACAGGAGGGAGTGACGACAGATTTCCCACTGGGAACAGGAGGGAGTGACGACAGATTTCCCACTGGGAACAGGAGGGAGTGACGACAGATTTCCCACTGGGAACAGGAGGGAGTGACGTCAGATTTCCCACTGGGAACAGGAGGGAGTGACGACAGATTTCCCACTGGGAACAGGAGGGAGTGACGACAGATTTCCCACTGGGAACAGGAGGGAGTGACGACAGATTTCCCACTGGGAACAGGAGGGAGTGATGTCAGATTTCCCACTGGGAACAGGAGGGAGTGACGTCAGATTTCCCACTGGGAACAGGATGGATTGACGACAGATTTCCCACTGGGAACAGGAGGGAGTGACGACAGATTTCCCACTGGGAACAGGAGGGAGTGACGACAGATTTCCCACTGGGAACAGGAGGGAGTGACGTCAGATTTCCCACTGGGAACAGGAGGGAGTGACGACAGATTTCCCACTGGGAACAGGAGGGAGTGACGACAGATTTCCCACTGGGAACAGGAGGGAGTGACGACAGATTTCCCACTGGGAACAGGAGGGAGTGACGTCAGATTTCCCACTGGGAACAGGAGGGAGTGACGACAGATTTCCCACTGGGAACAGGAGGGAGTGACGACAGATTTCCTACTGGGGACAGGAGGGAGTGACGTCAGATTTCCCACTGGGAACAGGAGGGAGTGACGACAGATTTCGTACTGGGAACAGGAGGGAGTGACGACAGATTTCGTACTGGGAACAGGAGGGAGTGACGACAGATTTCGTACTGGGAACAGGAGGGAGTGACGACAGATTTCCCACTGGGAACAGGAGGGAGTGACGACAGATTTCCCACGGGGAACAGGAGGGAGTGACGACAGATTTCCCACTGGGAACAGGAGGGAGTGACGACAGATTTCCTACTGGGGACAGGAGGGAGTGACGACAGATTTCGTACTGGGAACAGGAGGGAGTGACGACAGATTTCCAACTGGGAACAGGAGGGAGTGACGACAGATTTCCCACTGGGAACAGGAGGGAGTGACGACAGATTTCCCACTGGGAACAGGAGGGAGTGACGACAGATTTCCTACTGGGGACAGGAGGGAGTGAAGACAGAATTTCCTACTGGGAACAGGAGGGAGTGACGATAGATTTCCTACTGGGAATGGGTGAGAGTGACGACAGATTTCCTAATGGCAATGGGAGGGAGTGATGACAGATTTCCTACTGGGAACAGGAGGGAGTGACGACAGATTTCGTACTGGGAACTTGAGGGAGTGACGACAGATTTCCTACTGGGAACAGGAGGGAGTGATGACAGATTTCCTACTGGCAACGGGAGGGAGTGACGACAGATTTCCTACTGGGAACTGGAGGGAGTGACGACAGATTTCGTACTCGGAACGTGAGGGAGTGACGACAGATTTCCTACTGGGAACAGGAGGGAGTGATGACAGATTTCCTACTGGGAACGTGAGGGAGTGACGACAGATTTCCTACTGGGAACAGGAGGGAGTGACGACAGATTTCCTACTGGGGACAGGAGGGAGTGACGACAGATTTCCTACTGGGGACAGGAGGGAGTGACGACATATTTCCCACTGGGAACAGGAGGGAGTGACGACAGATTTCCCACTGGGAACAGGAGGGAGTGACGACAGATTTCCTACTGGGAACAGGAGGGAGTGACGACAGATTTCCCACTGGGAACAGGAGGGAGTGACGACAGATTTCCCACTGGGAACAGGAGGGAGTGACGACAGATTTCCCACTGGGAACAGGAGGGAGTGACGACAGATTTCCTACTGGGGACAGGAGGGAGTGACGTCAGATTTCCTACTGGGGACAGGAGGGAGTGACGACAGATTTCCTACTGGGAACAGGAGGGAGTGACGACAGATTTCCTACTGGGAACAGGAGGGAGTGACGACAGATTTCCCACTGGGAACAGGAGGGATGGACGACAGATTTCCCACTGGGAACAGGAGGGAGTGACGACAGATTTCCTACTGGGAACAGGAGGGAGTGACGACAGATTTCCCACTGGGAACAGGAGGGAGTGACGACAGATTTCCCACTGGGAACTGGAGGGAGTGACGACAGATTTCCTACTGGGAACAGGAGGGAGTGACGACAGATTTCCCACTGGGAACAGGAGGGAGTGACGACAGATTTCCCACTGGGAACAGGAGGGAGTGATGACAGATTTCCTACTGGGAACAGGAGGGAGTGACGACAGATTTCCCACTGGGAACAGGAGGGAGTGACGACAGATTTCCCACTGGGAACAGGAGGGAGTGACGACAGATTTCCTACTGGGAACAGGAGGGAGTGACGACAGATTTCCCACTGGGAACAGGAGGGAGTGACGACAGATTTCCCACTGGGAACAGGAGGGAGTGATGTCAGATTTCCCACTGGGAACAGGAGGGAGTGACGACAGATTTCCCACTGGGAACAGGAGGGAGTGACGACAGATTTCCCACTGGGAACAGGAGGGAGTGACGTCAGATTTCCCACTGGGAACAGGAGGGAGTGACGTCAGATTTCCCACTGGGAACAGGAGGGAGTGACGACAGATTTCCCACTGGGAACAGGAGGGAGTGAGGACAGATTTCCCACTGGGAACAGGAGGGAGTGACGACAGATTTCCCACTGGGAACAGGAGGGAGTGACGTCAGATTTCCCACTGGGAACAGGAGGGAGTGACGACAGATTTCCCACTGGGAACAGGAGGGAGTGACGACAGATTTCCCACTGGGAACAGGAGGGAGTGACGACTGATTTCCCACTGGGAACAGGAGGGAGTGACGACAGATTTCCTACTGGGAACAGGAGGGAGTGACGACAGATTTCCCACTGGGAACAGGAGGGAGTGACGTCAGATTTCCCACTGGGAACAGGAGGGAGTGACGACAGATTTCCCACTGGGAACAGGAGGGAGTGACGTCAGATTTCCCACTGGGAACAGGAGGGAGTGACGACAGATTTCCCACTGGGAACAGGAGGGAGTGACGACAGATTTCCCACTGGGGACAGGAGGGAGTGACGACAGATTTCCTACTGGGGACAGGAGGGAGTGACGACAGATTTCCTACTGGGAACAGGAGGGAGTGACGACAGATTTCCTACTGGGAACAGGAGGGAGTGACGACAGATTTCCCACTGGGAACAGGAGGGAGTGACGACAGATTTCCCACTGGGAACAGGAGGGAGTGACGACAGATTTCCTACTGGGAACAGGAGGGAGTGACGACAGATTTCCCACTGGGAACAGGAGGGAGTGACGACAGATTTCCCACTGGGAACAGGAGGGAGTGACGACAGATTTCCCACTGGGAACAGGAGGGAGTGACGACAGATTTCCCACTGGGAACAGGAGGGAGTGACGACAGATTTCCCACTGGGAACAGGAGGGAGTGACGACAGATTTCCTACTGGGAACAGGAGGGAGTGACGACAGATTTCCCACTGGGAACAGGAGGGAGTGACGACAGATTTCCCACTGGGAACAGGAGGGAGTGACGTCAGATTTCCCACTGGGAACAGGAGGGAGTGACGACAGATTTCCCACTGGGAACAGGAGGGAGTGACGACAGATTTCCCACTGGGAACAGGAGGGAGTGACGTCAGATTTCCCACTGGGAACAGGAGGGAGTGACGTCAGATTTCCCACTGGGAACAGGAGGGAGTGAGGACAGATTTCCCACTGGGAACAGGAGGGAGTGACGACAGATTTCCCACTGGGAACAGGAGGGAGTGACGACAGATTTCCCACTGGGAACAGGAGGGAGTGACGTCAGATTTCCCACTGGGAACAGGAGGGAGTGACGACAGATTTCCCACTGGGAACAGGAGGGAGTGACGACAGATATCCCACTGGGAACAGGAGGGAGTGACGACAGATTTCCCACTGGGAACAGGAGGGAGTGACGTCAGATTTCCCACTGGGAACAGGAGGGAGTGACGACAGATTTCCCACTGGGAACAGGAGGGAGTGATGACATATTTCCTACTGGGGACAGGAGGGAGTGACGACAGATTTCCTACTGGGAACAGGAGGGAGTGACGACAGATTTCCTACTGGGAACAGGAGGGAGTGACGACAGATTTCCCACTGGGAACAGGAGGGAGTGACGACAGATTTCCCACTGGGAACAGGAGGGAGTGACGACAGATTTCCCACTGGGAACAGGAGGGAGTGACGTCAGATTTCCCACTGGGAACAGGAGGGAGTGACGACAGATTTCCTACTGGGAACAGGAGGGAGTGACGACAGATTTCCCACTGGGAACAGGAGGGAGTGACGTCAGATTTCCCACTGGGAACAGGAGGGAGTGACGTCAGATTTCCCACTGGGAACAGGAGGGAGTGACGTCAGATTTCCCACTGGGAACAGGAGGGAGTGACGACAGATTTCCTACTGGGAACAGGAGGGAGTGACGACAGATTTCCTACTGGGAACAGGAGGGAGTGACGACAGATTTCCCACTGGGAACAGGAGGGAGTGACGACAGATTTCCCACTGGGAACAGGAGGGAGTGACGACAGATTTCCCACTGGGAACAGGAGGGAGTGATGACAGATTTCCCACTGGGAACAGGAGGGAGTGATGACAGATTTCCTACTGGGAACAGGAGGGAGTGACGACAGATTTCCCACTGGGAACAGGAGGGAGTGACGACAGATTTCCCACTGGGAACAGCAGGAGGGAGTGATGTCAGATTTCCCACTGGGAACAGGAGGGAGTGACGACAGATTTCCTACTGGGAACAGGAGGGAGTGACGACAGATTTCCCACTGGGAACAGGAGGGAGTGACGTCAGATTTCCCACTGGGAACAGGAGGGAGTGACGTCAGATTTCCCACTGGGAACAGGAGGGAGTGACGACAGATTTCCCACTGGGAACAGGAGGGAGTGACGACAGATTTCCCACTGGGAACAGGAGGGAGTGACGACAGATTTCCCACTGGGAACAGGAGGGAGTGACGTCAGATTTCCCACTGGGAACAGGAGGGAGTGACGACAGATTTCCCACTGGGAACAGGAGGGAGTGACGACAGATTTCCCACTGGGAACAGGAGGGAGTGACGACAGATTTCCCACTGGGAACAGGAGGGAGTGACGTCAGATTTCCCACTGGGAACAGGAGGGAGTGACGACAGATTTCCTACTGGGAACAGGAGGGAGTGACGACAGATTTCCCACTGGGAACAGGAGGGAGTGACGACAGATTTCCCACTGGGAACAGGAGGGAGTGACGTCAGATTTCCCACTGGGAACAGGAGGGAGTGACGACAGATTTCCCACTGGGAACAGGAGGGAGTGACGACAGATTTCCCACTGGGAACAGGAGGGAGTGACGTCAGATTTCCCACTGGGAACAGGAGGGAGTGACGTCAGATTTCCCACTGGGAACAGGAGGGAGTGACGACAGATTTCCCACTGGGAACAGGAGGGAGTGACGACAGATTTCCCACTGGGAACAGGAGGGAGTGACGACAGATTCCCCACTGGGAACAGGAGGGAGTGACGTCAGATTTCCCACTGGGAACAGGAGGGAGTGACGACAGATTTCCCACTGGGAACAGGAGGGAGTGACGACAGATATCCCACTGGGAACAGGAGGGAGTGACGACAGATTTCCCACTGGGAACAGGAGGGAGTGACGTCAGATTTCCCACTGGGGACAGGAGGGAGTGACGACAGATTTCCCACTGGGAACAGGAGGGAGTGACGACATATTTCCCACTGGGAACAGGAGGGAGTGACGACAGATTTCCTACTTGGAACAGGAGGGAGTGACGACAGATTTCCCACTGGGAACAGGAGGGAGTGACGACAGATTTCCCACTGGGAACAGGAGGGAGTGACGACAGATTTCCTACTGGGAACAGGAGGGAGTGACGACAGATTTCCTACTGGGAATGGGAGAGCGTGACGACAGATTTCCTACTGGGAACAGGAGGGATTGACGACAGATTTCGTACTGGGAATGTGAGGGAGTGACGACAGATTTCCTACTGGGAATGGGAGGGAGTGACGACAGATTTCTTACTGGGAACAGGAGGGAGTGACGACAGATTTCCTACTGGGAACGGAAGGGAGTGATGACAGATTTCCTACTGGGAATGGGAGGGAGTGATGACAGATTTCCTACTGGGAATTGGAGTTGGTATCAGGCAGATTTTCTGAAATGATGTGGCTCTGATTGAAACGTCAAAGTTCTAAAATTTATTTTTTACTGCAGAAATTAACATCTGCAAATATCCCACAGAAAGTGTTAAGTTTGAAGTGATGCAGGAAACTGCTCGTCTTCAGCCAAGCCTTGAATCATCTGGATTTCCGAAAGTGGGATAACATTTATTAGAGTTTGACCAAACAAAACAGCAAGGTGAAAGGTTTGATGACAATGAGGAGAACCACAGGAAACAAATAACAATTATTCCAAGAACAATATTTAGTTCATCCATCATTTTGAAGAAAGAGTTTGATCTGTGGCAAAAGGCTGGGGGAAAGATGATGTACAGTTGTAAAAGAAATGAGCCACGGTGATTAAAGTATCCAGTAGCCCTGGGGTTTGGGAAGCTCAAGAGGACCAAGGCATCAAATTAGTCAACACAAGGAACCTATACAGATTGAAGTAAGTTTATCAAAACGATGAGCGATTATCTCATCGGAAAATGTCCAATTCATTCACCCTCAAATGGTGCTGCACAGGAACAACTTTTGGCCTAATGATTCTGTATCAAACATGATGCCAAATTCAGCAAAATCCCTGCTGCTTCCACATGATCCATAATCCCTCCTGTTCCCAGTAGGAAATCTGTCGTCACGCTCTCCCGTTCCCAGTGGGAAATCTGCCCTCGTGCCCTCAAGTTCCCAATGGGAAATCTGCCATGACTCTCTCGCGTCCCAGGCACAGAACCACTGAGTGAAGACCATGTGTTTTTACAGCATGCCATGGTGGGCTGTGTTTTTACAATGTGCTCTGGTGGGATGTGTTTTGTGTGCTGCAGTGGGCTGTGTTTTTACAATGTGCTCTGGTGGGATGTGTTTTGTGTGCTGCAGTGGGCTGTGTTTTTACAATGTGCTCTGGTGGTATGTGTTTTGTGTGCTGCAGTGGGCTGTGTTTTGACTGCATGGTGTGGTGGGCTATGTTTTGATTGAGTGCTGCAGTGAGCTGTGTTTTTACAGCATGCTGGGATGGGCTATGTCTTGACTGTGTGCTGCGTTGGGCTGTGTTTTTACAGCGTGCTGCAGTGGGCTATGTTTTGACTGCATGGTTTGGTGTGCTATGTTTTGATTGAATGCTGTATTGGGCTGTGTTTTGACTGCATGCTCCAGTGAGCTGTGTTTTTACAGCATGCTGCGTTGGGCTGTGTTTTGACTACTCTCTCTTTTTCTCTCCACAGATTGCCATGCGCGGGTCTGTGGGCCCAATGGGATTGACAGGCCGGGCAGGTCCAGTGGTGAGTTCCCAGCACCCTTGATCTGTGGCGGGAGAGTCAATAGGACCCCTATCTCATTGATATGGTTCACCCACTCTTGCACCCCGACCCCGAGAATGGAACTGGGGATATAGAGCAAATTAGGGAGGGAATGGGAGGCGGAGAGAATAAACAAGGCAAGGTTTTGGGAGGGGAAGTGAGTGGATGGAGAGGAAGAGAGGAAGGAGGAGTGGAGAAAAAGGGAGATGGGGTTTGTATGACAATAAGAGGAGTAGACATCCTGCAGCTGAAAGTTGTAGATGAATCCATGAGGAAGTCCCACCAATTCTATGAACATCACTTAGCAGCAGTTGGTGTGTTGGAATTCTTTAACATATTGTCTCAGTGGCTTCCCTCAGTACTGCCCCTCCCTCAGTACCCCACTTTTGTTTATAAACATACAAAGTTTATTCAAACTACATTACCAACACAAAACAGACTTAGAGCTACAACTAAAACCAAAAACCACCATAACATGTGGCAACACAGAACACTGCAGCACAGAAAACTGGTCATTCGGCCCTTCTAGACTGTGCTGACCATTGTTCACCTAGTCTCAATGACCTCTACTCATTCCATAACCTTCCAGACCTCTCCCATCCATGCATCTATCTAATTTATTCTTAAAGCTCAAGATATTGCCCACACCCTCCACACCAGATGGCAGCTCATTCCACACTCCCACCACTCTGTGAATGAAGAACTTCCGCCTAATGTTCCCCCTAAACTTTTCCCCTTTCACCCTAAAGCCAAGTCCTCTTGGATTTATCTCTCCTAATCTCAGTGGAAAGAGCCTACTCGCATCCACTCTGTCTATAGCCTCATAATTTTGTAAACCTCAATCAAATCTCCCCTCATTCTTCTTCGCTCCAAGGAATAAAGTCCTAACCTGTTTAACCTTTCCCTGTAACTCAGTTCTTGAAGTCCTGGCAACATCCCAGTAAAGCTTCTCTACATGCTTTCAATCTTACTGATATCCTTCCTACCAGAACTGCACCCAATACTCCAAATTTTGCCTCTATGATGTCTTATACAACTTCAACATAACATCCAATTCCTGCACTCAATACTTTGATTTATCAAGCTAAAATGCCAAAAGCTTTCTTTACAACCCTGTCTACCTGTGATGCCACTTTCGGGGAACAATGTATATGTATCCCCGGATCTCTTTGCTCCTCCGCACCCCTCAGTGCCCGACCATTCATCCTGTACGTCCTTTCTTGGTTTGTCCTTCCAAAATGCAACACCTCACACTTGTCTGCATTAAACTCAATCAGCCATTTATTGTCCCATTTTCCAACCTGGTCCAGATCCCTCTGCAAGCTTTGAAAACCTTCCTCACTGTCCACGACGCCTCCTATTTTAGTGTCATCAGCAAACTTGCTGATCCAATTTACCACATTATCATCCAGATCATTGATATAAACAACAAATAATGATCATCACAGGCCTCCAGTCTGTGAAGGAACCTTCTCTGCATTTCTCCCACACAGCCAATTTTGAATCCAGTTTACAACTCCTCTATGGATACCTAGTCTCTTAACCTTCTGAACTAACATCCCATGTGGGACCTTGTCGTCGACCTTACTAAAGTCCATGTACCCAACATCCACAGCCTTTCCTTCAACTGCCTTCTTGGTTTCTTCTTTGGCTTGGCTTCGCGGACGAAGATTTATGGAGAGGTAATGTCCACGTCAGCTGCAGGCTCGTTGGTGACTGACAAGTCCGATGCGGGACAGGCAGACACGGTTGCAGTGGTTGCAAGGGAAAATTGGTTGGTTGGGGTTGGGTGTTGGGTTTTTTCTCCTTTGTCTTTTGTCAGTGAGGTGGACTCTGCGGTCTTCTTCAAAGGAGGTTGCTGCCCGCCAAACTGTGAGGCGCCAAGATTCACAGTTGGAGGCGATATCAGCCCACTGGCGGTGGTCAATGGGGCAGGCACCAAGAGATTTCTTTAAGCAGTCCTTGTACCTCTTCTTTGGTGCACCTCTGTCTCGGTGGCCAGTGGAGAGCTCGCCATAGAACATAATCTTGGGAAGGTGATGGTCCTCCATTCTGGAGCCGTGACCCACCCAGCGCAGTTGGGTCTTCAACAGCGTGGATTCGACGCTTGTGGACTCTGCCAGCTCGAGTACTTCGATGTTGGTGTTGAAGTCATTCCAATGAATGTTGAGGATGGAGCGGAGACAGTGGTGATGGAAGGGTTCTTGGAGCTGTAGGTGATGCCGGTAGAGGACCCATGATTCGGAGCCAAACTGGAGCATGGGTATGACAACGGCTCTGTACGCACTGATCTTTGTGTGTTTCTTCAGGTGGTTATTTTTCCAGACTCTTTTGTGTAGTCTTCCAAAGGCGCTATTTGCCTTGGTGAGTCTGTTGTCTATCTCTTTGTCGATCCTTATATCAGATGAAATGGTGCAGCTGAGGTAGGTAAACTAGTTGACCGTGTTGAGTTCTGTGTGCCCGATGGAGATGTGGGGGGGCTGGTGGTCATGGTGGGGAGCTGGCTGATGGAGGACCTCAGTTTTCTTCAGGATGACTTCCAGGCCAAACATTTTGGCAGTTTCCGCAAAACAGGACGTCATGTGCTGGAGAGCTGGCTCTGAATGGGCAACTAAAGCGGCATCGTCTGCAAAGAGTAGTTCACGGACAAGTTGCTCTTGTGTCTTGGTGTGAGCTTGCAGGCGCCTCAGATTGAAGAGACTGCCATCCGTGCGGTACCGGATGTAAACAGCGTCTTCATTGTTGAGGTCTTTCATGGCTTGTTTCAGCATCATGCTGAAGAAGATTGAAAAGAGGGTTGGTGCGAGGACGCAGCCTTGCTTCACGTCGTTGTCAATGGAGAAGGGTTCGGAGAGCTCATTGCTGTATCTGACCCGACCTTGTTGGTTTTTGTGCAGATGGATAACCATGTTGAGGAACTTTGGGGGGCATCCGAGGCGCTCTAGTATTTGCCAAAGCCCTTTCCTGCTCGCAGTGTCAAAGGCTTTGGTGAGGTCAACAAAGGTGATGTGGAGTCCTTTGTTTTGTTCTCTGCACCTTTCTTGGAGCTGTCTGAGGGCAAAGACCATGTCAGTAGTTCCTCTGTTTGCCTTCTTGGTAATCTCCTCGAAAACCTACAAGATTTGTTAAACATGACCTACCGCACACAAACCCATGCAGACTGTCCTTAATCAGCCCATAACTGTCCGAATACCTATATATCCTATCTCTCAGAACTCCTTCTAATAATTTACCTACTACTGACCTCAAGGTTCACCGGCCTATAGTTTTCTGGTATACTTTTGGAGCCTTTCTTAAACAGCAGGTCAATATGTCCTGCTCTCCCATGCTAAGGACATTTTGAATATATCTGTCAGGGCCCCTGCAATTTCAATACTTGTCTCCCTCAAGGTCCAAGGGAATATCATATTCGGCCCAGGGGATTTGTCTACCTTTATTTGCTGTCAGACAGCAAGAACCTCCTCCTCCTTAATCTCCATATGTTTCATGTCACTTCTATTTGTTTCCCTTTCAACCGTAGGCATTAAACACTTTAAGATCTCCCCCATATCGTGAGGCTGCACACATAGTTGACCCCTCTGCTCCTCTAGGGGACCTATTTTGTCCCTTGTTATCCTCTTACTCTTGTAGAAACCCTTTGGATTTACCTTCACATTATCTGCCAAAGCTATCTTGTGTCTTTTTGCCTTCCTGATTTCTTTCTCTTATATTTTCCATACTCTGCAAGTACCGCATTTGCTCCTTGTTGCCTTCTTAATCATGTCACCAATATCCCTTGAAAACCAAGGTTCCCTACGCCTGTCAATTTTGCCTTTAATCTACACCTTCAAAATCTCACCTTTGAACTTCCACTCGCTGGACACGTCCTCGCCAGAAAACAACTTATCCCAATCCACTCTCTCTCGGTCCTTTTTCATTTCCTCAAAATTCACCTTTCTCCAATTTAGAATCTCAACTTGAGGCCCAGACCTATCCTTCTCGATAATTAACTTGAAGCTAATGACATTATGGTCACTGGACCCAAAATGCTCACCTACACAGACGTCTGCCACCTGACCTGCCTGGTTACCTAATAGAAGATCAAATATTGCACTGTCGATCCCTCTACCTATTAGTTCAGAAAACTTTCCTGTATACATATGACCAACTCTAATCCTTTTCCTCAATCCAGTCCTTTTACAGTGTGGGCCTCTCCGTCCATGTGCAGAAAGTTAAAATCTCCAACTACCACAACTTTCTCTTCCTTACATTGATTCGCCATCTCCTGACAGATTTGGGCGGTCTGTAATACAAGCCTATTAGTGTGCTCACACCTTTCCTGTTCCTCAGATCCATCCATATGGCCTCTATAGGCAAGTCCACAGTGTTGTCCTGTCTAAGCACAGCTGTGATATTTCCCCTGACCAGTAATGCCACTCCTCTCCCTTTCATCCCTCCCCCTTTATCACGTCAGAACCCAGAACATTGAGCTGCCAGTCCTGCCCCTGCTGCAACCAAGTCTCACAAATTGCAATAACATCATAATCCCATGTGCAAATCCACACCCTAAGCTCATCTGCCTTATGGACAATACTCCTCGCATTGAAATAGATACATCGGAGATCATTTCTATCATGTACAGACCTCTGCTTTCTGCCTTTACGTGGAGCCCCAGCATGACCCTGACCGTCTTTCACCTCAGCATCTGCTCCATTTCTCTGGCACCTCTCCACCTACAAATCTAGTTTAATCCCCCAAGCAAACCCCAGAAGTTCAGGTGCAAACCGTCCCGTCAGAACAGGCCCCACCTTCCCTGAGAGAGCCCAATTATCCAGAAACATGAAGCCCTCCCTCCTGCACCATCTCTTCAGCTATGTGTTCAGCTGCATTATCTTCCGGTTTCTCGCCTCACTGGCACGTGGCACGGGTAGCAATCCCAAGATCACCACCCTGGAGGTCCTGTGCTTCAAATTTGCTTCTTCTCCCTGAACTCTCCGTGCAGGACCTCCTCACCCTTCCTTCCTACGTCATTGGTCCCTACATGGACAACAACATCTGGCTGCTTACGCTCCCTCTTTAGAATCAGGAGAACTCTATCCGATATATCGTGGACCCTGGCACCAGGGAGGCAACAGACCATCTGAGATACTCGATCTCTCCCACAGAACCTCCTATCTGTCCTCCTAACTATCAAATCCCCTGTCACTACTGCCCTCCTCTCCTCCCTCCTTCCCTTCTGAGCTGAAAGGCCAGTCTCAGTACCAGAGACATGACCACTACAACTTATCCTCTCTATTACACAGCATTACACATCAAATTCAAACACGATTTTCATCATCATCCCCTGGGGGGGGGCCCCACTGTTCCCTGAACTTGGCCACCGTCCCCCTGGACACCGCGTGTTCCTGCTCCAACACCGCACAGGCTCGGACATCTCCCTGAAGGACAGGCAGGCAGTCAACTCTCCGTACACCCTCGAGCGCCCGCTGCCTCAACCCGTGAATGACCAGTTTCACCAACCCCATCAGCACAAGAAGATCCACTGAATGCCCGGCCCCTTCCGCACTGGGGGGCTCTCGATCTGGAGTGTGGGGCTGAAGTGCAATCAGAATTTGGGGAGAAGCCCCTTCAGGTAGGTGAAGGAGAGATGCAACCTCACACACTCCGCAAAGATGTGGTACCCCGTCTCCTCCTGTTCGCAGAAGTGACAGGCAGCTGGGGTGATGGTGAACAGGCAGGTGGGATGACGGTGAACGGCGGCCATGGTGTTGGTGAACAGGCGGTCGGGGTGTCAGTGAACCAACTCAGGAAGTGGTTACACGGCACTGCTCAGTGCAGCACTCTCCATCCCAGGTCCCCGATGTACAGGGCAGGATCCCTGCATTGAGCGGTCACTGGGGACCCCCACTGATTGGCAGGTGGCAACACCGTGCACCAGGGACCAGAATTCCTCCCACTGCCTCCTCCAGTTGACCCAGAACTCCCTGAACGAATCCCGGAATCAGTCACCCTCCAGCAGCCCACCCAGTGTACTCAGCCTAGATGAGACGGTGGTCCCAGCACGCCAATGGCCGCATGGAGGCAGCCGACACCCAGGAGACATGTCCTTGGAGATATACGGACAGTCGATCTGCAAGTATTCTCCTCCTCCAGTAAGCACAGGAGCCCGGGTGGTGGTTCCGTCAAACCAGATCAAAAGGAGCCCATGAGCTCCCTCATCAGCTTCACCGAGGCTCGGCAAGACCGAGGGCCAGAATGATCCCTGTGCTCCAGGGTGCAGTTAAAATCACCCCTGAGGATAAAAACATGCTCCCTAGCCCATAGAAGCCAGCAGCGCAGACACATCTTGGAACAGGCGCACCTGCATCAGGCCAGGCTCAGGGGCATAAACGTTAACCAGGTGAAACCGTATGCCGTCCTTGTACACGGCCAGCTGGAGCAGATGGCTGGGCACCAGCTCCTGAACCGTCAGGATCTCAGAATGGACGGTCAGAGCCTCCCCGCTCCAAGTGAAGCTGAGGTGACTCATGTAGACACCACCACTCCACACCCCCCCACCCCGTCACCATTCCAGGAGCCAATAGATTAATCTCCTGGAACATTGCGGGTCTCCTTTAGGAAACTCACCGCATATCTCCCATCCCTAAGGACCGAGAGGTGGGGGAACCTGCATCGCCAGAGCCCTAGGTAGAGGGAGAAGAGCTCCTTGCAGAGTCTCCCTTCACCATAATTGCAGGCAGCAAGGCCTGCAGGAGTGACTTGAATTTGCACAGCTCATTCCTCGTCAATTCCGACCCCTTCCCGGTCTTTTTGAGGATGTTATGGAGGGACGAGCAATCCCAGGGAGATCCGACCAGAGGGCGGCAACCAGCTGGTTTTTATTCTGTCTCCCCTGGGTGTCCTCCAGGAACTCCCTCACCTCACCCACAGTGATGGCCATGGACCCAGACCTGGAGACAAAGAGGTCCACCAGCTCTATGTCAAAGGAATCCTCATCACTGCACCTGATGCCTTGTCCTCCTCCAGGCAGGTGCCCCACAGACTGATGTGTTCACCTCAATCCACGTGGCAGGGACCAATGTAAGCCTTGATGCCCCTTGATCCAGGACCCCAGGCATGGCAGGGCTTGTGCCCCCTACACCACCACTTCCCAGTAAAGGCGACTCACACACCCTCCTGGAGTCCTAATGAAGGACACGTGTTGTCTAAGTCATGCCTGCCTCCACGCTCTGGTCCCCCTTCTTTACAGAATGAGTCGGTGACTTATGAACTGAATGGATGGGTGACACAGGGGCCATCTGTCCCCCACAGGAACCCTTGCCTTGATGGAGGCTATCATCTGGGAAACCACCACACTGGGCGACCCTCCTCCCTTGGGTAACCCCTGGATTCTGGGCTATCAACCCCATCGGGCGACCTGCACTCTGGGCATGCAGTCACACCAGAGGGTAGGTCCCCTCCCTCCCACTCAGCTGAATCCCCCACCGACTCTGGATATGTTTGCTGGGGAAGTGCAGCCCTGAAGGAAGGAAGATCAGCCCCCTCATGTGGCCTTGCCACCACAGGGCCATCCTCCACCTCCGAAAAGACACTCTCTGCGCATGCAGCCTTTACCAGGGGTAAATCCCCTTCCTCAGGCTCCCCCGTTCCCACTTCCACGGACACGTGTCACCTGTGCTTTTACCACCTACACAGAGAATTCCATCTCTGAGGAATCCTTGGCCTCTGACACCCTATCATTCTCCCCAACTTCCCCAGGCCCCTGTTGTCCTCCAGGGACTATCGGGTCCTCTGGGTCGGGCCTGGAGGAAACCATCGGCTCCTGCTCCTCTAGAGGAGGGGCCTGGAGGTGTTTGTCTTCCTCTGTTCCTTCCTCCCCTTAGCAGGAGTCCACCCCTCCCCACTGACATCCCTAACACCTGTCACCTCCACCTCAGGAAGGCTATCCGCCCCGGGGGGAGGAACAGCTGGAGGGGGTATAGCAGAAGGAGGGCCAGCTGTGCCACCCCACACCATCGAGGTGGAGGCAGAAGCTCGCTGGTTAGGGCACTCCCTCCAAATGTGCCCATACCCCTTCCATTCACGGAACCTCGGTCGCCTCATGGCCCAGTACACGGGATAAATATTCCCCTCTAAGACCACCTGGAACTGCCCCTCTGCATCCCTACCCTGCGCCAACTGCATAAAGACCAGCCTTTTAAAGCCATACAGTGACTTATAGTCAGGTATGAGGTTACATAGCGTCAGGGTGATACCGACTTCACCTCCCCCAGAAATCGCAGGGGAGGGAGAAGGGCTGCATCAGGAATGTGGGGTACATGGTAGATAGGACCCCCTTCTGGATGGGGGCTGTCACTGGCTCCACCGGGATGAAGAGCTCTCCCACTGACAGGCCCTTACTCAGGGGCAGGGACACCTCTTTGGTGGATGGCAAGAAGAACGTAGTCTTTCCATGAATTTTATCCACTGCAACATTAACCCCCCCCCCCACAACCCAGAGTCTGAGACAGAGCTTTTAAGCCACCTTCCAGACTGATGGATGGAGGTTTATTAAATGGTTCAGCATTGTCCAAAGTCTTTCATCTGAAGGGAGATGCCTCTGCAGGAGTTCGCCCCAGGAGCTGCAACTGTCCAAGGGGCGCCATCGTAGAGCTGCAGCTCGCCGTGATGAAAGTCCGACGCAGTCAGTAATTATCGCACCTGCTGATCCTTCCACCAGCAGAGCCCACAATCAATCATTCTCCAAAAGAGCAGAGCAGGGAAGGGAGTTTCCACAGGAATGTCTGTGCACTGACAACTGCAGCGCTGTTCTTCTCGAGCGCAGGGGGAATGTCTGCCTCCGGGTCAGCCCGATTCTTCTCTGGCCTCACGTGTCCAAGGAGCTGTCGGGAATCCCTGTCCCCCAGCCGTCCTGAGCGAGAGTCCTCAGTTGGGAGTGGGGTTACTGATGATAAAGATCTAACTCCCATTGAAGTCTAGAAACTGCTTTGGCAATCTGCCAGCCACTGTGGCTCCCACAGCCCTCAGGCCCAGTCAAAGACTGCAGAGCAAACTCTTCTTTATCCCTCCAGAAATTACCACTGCTGGGCTGAGAATGAGCTCCCAGACTTTTCAGTGACCCCTGCACTTCCACTTACCAATTTTTAAAACCATAAATTCTTAGTCGACCATAGAGCTCACGTAGTTCCGCCCCTCCCACAGTGTGACCCCCCACAGTCTTGCCCTCCCACATTGTGACACCCCCCTCAGTTCTGTCCCTCCCACAGTGTGACACCCCCCAGTCCTGCCCCACCCACAATACTCCCTCCCTCGGTATCCCCTCTCAGTATCCCCTTCTTCAATACCCCCGTCAGTACCACACTCAGTACCCCCTCCCTCAGTATCCCCTCCCTCAGTTCTGCCCCTTTTTGTTTGCCTTTGACAGTAAATTAATTCCAACGAATAATAATCCATAAGGAACAAGAACTGCATTCGTTTACAATTCAGTCTAGTTACACAAAACTTAAGTTACAGTCAGATACAGGATTATATAAGAGTGGCCCAGTTAGTGTAGCAGTAAGCGCAACACCTTTACAACGCCAGTGATCGTGACCGGGGTTCAAATCCATCACTGTAAGGAGTTTGTGCATTCTCCCCGTGTCTGTGTGGGTTTTCCCCAGGGACTCTGGTTTCCTCCCACCATTTAATTTAATTGGATGTAATTGGGCTGCATGGACTCATGGGCCAAAATGACCTGTTACTGTGCTGTATGTCTACATTTTAAAAAAATTAACATTTAAAAATTTATCTCAATCGATATTGTCAAACTTGGGGGGCCAAACGTTCCCGGAGACCCTCCACATTGCCTGTGAGCACTGAGTGGTCCATCTCCAGGAATACTCGGCCACACAGGTGTCCTCAGCAGAGGGGCAAGTAGTCAGCCCGAGCTAAACCCTCAACTGCCCACTGCCTGGGCCCATGGATGGCCATCCTGGGCTGAACCAGAACCAGGCCAACGAGGACATCCCTCGACCGATCCTCCCTCCTTCGCTCCATGTGCCCAAAGATCAGGAGCGTGGGGCTGAAATGCAGCCAGAAGTTGAGGAGCAACCCCTTCAAACACACGAGCAGGGACTGCACCCTCACACACTCCATATCCCTGTGCAACACAGTCTCAACTCAAAGTGAGTCCTTGTACAGGTACATGATCCTTTATCCGGAACCCTTGGGGGACAGTGTGTTCCGATTTTTCTGGATTTTGGAAAGCCCACCTGAGTTGTGCTGCCGTATCCACCCCCACCCCTTTACAGTCGCCCAGCTGTCTCCTCCGACCACCGGTCCCTCGGCCCTCTCACCCGACCACCGGTCCCTCGGCTGCCCTGCAGACTTCCCCAACCGTGTTCCTCGGCCGCCCGGCCGTCTCCCCCAACCGTGGTCCCTTAGCAGTCTCCCCCGACAACCGGTCCCTCGACCACCCGGCAGTTTCCCCCAACCACGTTCCTCGGCCGCCTGGCAGTCTACCCCGGCCATCTCTCCCGACCGCCGGTCCCCACTTGCCGGATTTTGGAGCTTTCCGTATTTTAGATATCCGGATAAAGGATCGTGTATCTGTAGCGACTCAACTCATGATGAGATCCACCACCTTCAGGTTTCATAGGTAAATCATGATTTCCCCTCCATTTTCACAATTACTGTAATGGCCGGGGTCCCATCGCTCCCCACCATGGGGGTGTGGAGTTTTTATCGGGGGGTTGGGGGTGTGAGTGTTTATTGGGGGGGTTGGGGGTGTGAAGTGTTTATCGGGGGGTTGGGGGTGTGGAGTTTTTATCAGGGGGTTGGGTTGTGGAGTGTTTATCGGAGGTGGTTTGGGGTATGGAGTGTTTATCGGGGGGGTTGGGGGTGTGAGTGTTTATCGGGTGGTTGAGGGAGTGAGTGTTTATCAGGGGGTTGGGTGTGTGAGTGTTTATCTGTGGGGGTTGGGGGTGTGGAGTGTTTACCCGGGGTGGGGGTGTGTGGAGTGTTTATCTGTGGGGGTGTTTATATGGGGAGTGTTTATCCATGGGGGTGTTTATGCACGGGGGTGTATATACGGGGTGTGTTTATGCATGGGGGTGTTTATCCATATGGGTGTTTATACGGGGGGGGTGTTTATACGGGGAGTGTTTATCCATGTGGGTGTTTATCTGTGGGTGTGTTTATCCATGGGGGTGTTTATCCGTGGGTGTGTTTATCCATGAGGGTGTTTATCCATGGGTGTGTTTATCCGTGGGGAGTGTTTACCTGTGCGGGTGTTTATCCGTGGGGAGTGTTTATCTGTGGGGGTGTTTATCCATGGGGTGTTTATCCGTGAGTGTGTTTATCCATGAGGGTGTTTATCCGTGGGTGTGTTTATCCATGGGGAGTGTTTACCTATGGGGGTGTTTATCCATGGGGAGGGTTTATCTGTGGGGGTGTTTATCTGTGGGGGTGTTTATACGGCGAGTTTTTAACAGTGGGGGTGTTTATACGGGGGGGAGGTGTTTATCAGGGTGGGTGTTTATCTAGTGTGTGGTTGGTTCTCCATGGGTTGTTTCTCTGAGTGGTAGGGGTGTTGAATGTTTATCTGTGGGGTGTTTATCTGTGGAGGGGGGGAGGTGATTTTACAAGGGGTGTTTATACTGGGGCTGTTGTCTATAGGGGTGTTTATCCAGGGGTGTGGGGTGTCATCTGTGTGGGTATTTAGCAGGGTGTGGAGAGGGGTGTAGGTGTCTCCCTCTCTCACTCGTCCACTTTGCTGATCTCACACTTTTTTTTCCATCCCTAGGGAATTCCAGGCAGTCCGGGGCTGAAGGGTGATGTGGGTGACACCGGTCCCCAGGTATGTGTGCCTACGTTTCATTCTGGGCCGTGTCTACACAGGATGAAGGAGCCATCCTAGGACAGGGAAGCTGAGGGCAGGGTGAAAGTCCCAACCCATGGTGGGGTGTGTACTAGGTGGTCATGGCCAAGCCAGGGTGAAGGACTACAGGGTGGGGGTGGATGGTAGGAGAGGAAGGGGGAATACTGAAAGGGATCAAGGAATGGGGAGTGGTGGGGGAGTGAATGGGATCCCTGGATCGGCTGCTCTCAGCCCTGAGACTCTCCCTCATCCTGCATGTGACCCTGGGAGAGACCCTGGGTGTGACACTAGGTATGAACCTGGGTGAGAGACCCTGGGTGTGACTCTGAGTGTGCCCATAGAAATCATTGCAGCACAGAAACAGGCCCCTTCTAGTCTGTGCCAAACTTTTTTTTGCCTTGTCCCACTGACCTGCAGCCAGTCCATAGCCCTCCATACCTCTCCCACCCATGTACCTGTCCAAGTTCAAATTGACCCCGCATTGACCACTTCAGCCAGAAGCACGTTCCATATTCTACTTGAAGATGTTCCCATTAAACTTTTCCCCTTTCACTCTTAACTCACTTACCCTTAGCAGTAAAATCCTATCCACATTTACTCTGATATCCCCCTCATAATTTTAAATAACTATCAAATCTCTACATTCCAGGGAATAAAGTCCTAACCTGTTTAACCTTTCCCTGTAACTCAATTCCTGAAGTCCGGGCAACATCCTAATAAATCTTCTCTGCACTCTTTCTATCTTATTGATATCTTTCCTGTAGTTCGGTGACCAGAACTGCATATTATTCTTCAAATTTGGCCTCACCAATGTCTTAACATCCCACAATGTCACATAACATCCCAACTCCTGTACTCAATACTTAGATTTATGAAGGCCAAGATGTCAAAAGCTCTCTTTACAACCCTGTCCACCTGTGATGCCACTTTCAGGGAATTGTATATCTATATTCCCAGATCCCTCTGTTCAGTGCCCGACCATTCACCGTGTACGTCCTTTCTTGGTTTGTCCTTCAAAAATGCAACACCTCACACTTGTCTACATTAAATTCCATCTCCTATTTTTAAGTCCATTTTTACAGCTGGTCCAGATCCCTCTGCAGCTTTGAAAACCTTCTTTGCTGTCCACAATTATGTCCAATCTTAGTGTCATCTGCAAACTTGCTGATACAATTTCCCACATTATCATCCTGATCATTGATATAGATGACAAACAACAATGGTCCCAGTACCAATCCCTGAGGTACCACTAGTCACAGGCCTCCAGTCTGAGAAGCATCATCCACCACTACTCTCTGGCTTCTCCTTTCCAGCAGCCATTGTCGAATCCAGTTCACTACTTCACCAGGAATACCGAGCGTCTGAAGCTTCCTGACTTACCTCCCATGTGCGACCTTGTTAAAGCCCATATAGACAACATTCAAAGGCTTTCCTGCATCAACTTTTCTGGTAACCTCCTCTAAAAACTCTATAAGATTGGTTAAACACAACCTACCATGCACAAAGCCATGTTGACAATCCCTAATCATTTTCTGGCTATCCAAATAATTGTATATCCGATCTCTCAGAACACCTTCCAATAATTTATCTACTACTGACATCAGGCTCACCAGCCTATAATTTTCAGGGTTACATTTGGAGCCTCTTTTAAACAACGGAACAATGTGAGCTACCCTCCAATCTTCTGGTGCTACCCACGTGGCTAAGAATATTTTAAATATTTCTGCCTGAGCTCCTGCAATTCTACACTCATTTCCCTCAAGGTCCAAGGGAATATCTTGTCAGGTTCTGGGGATTTATCCACCCTGAAAACATCAAATACTTCCTCCTCTTTAATCTGTATTTGTTCCCCTGCACATACTTCTGTCACCTGTCCTGTCTCATTCCCTAATAGGAGATCCAGTATTCCCCTCTCTCTAGTTGGTATCTCTATACAGTAAAATTCCTGTTATCTGGAATTTGAGCATCTGGTAAAATAAACAAGTAAAACAATAAAGTTTAAAATTAATGCATCCTAGTAGCTCGTTCATCAATCACACAACACACCATCTGGCAGCAACCAGCAAATTCTAAAGCAGAGAAGCCCGGAACATTAAACTGCCCCTCCTGCAACCAAGTTTCACTAATGGCCACAATGTCATAATTCCATGTCCTTTCCTACTATCCTCCCTGCAAGGAGATCGCTGCACCTGAGAACATTTCCACCACGTTCAACCCGCCGACTTCTGACAGTGCAGGCAATTTTCAAATCATCTTTTCCCTCCTCCACTCCTCCATCTGCTCTGACCCTCTGGTTGAAACCCACCAGAGCAAATCTAGCAAACTTTCCCGCAAGGGTATTAGTCCCTCTCCAGTTCAGATGCAAACTATCCATCTGAACAGGTCCCACCCTCCCTGGAAGAGCCCAATGATCCAGAAACCTGAAGCCCTCCCTCCTACACCACGACTTTCGCCACGTGTAAAGCTGCATTATCCTTCTATTTGCTGGTGTGATCCTGGTCTGACTCTCAGAATTAAGGGCAAGATGAAGAAGTAAGGAAGCTTGGTTTTGGAGAGATACTGAGTTGCTGGTTATGAAGGAGGATATTCCCAATAGGGTAGAGACAGCAATGAACAAATGAGGTCTTTGTGGTATTAAAGAAGGAAATCAGAAGGTTGTGACACTCTTTGTGTCACTGGGTACGATGATGTGTTGTGATCTTGACACAACCTGTTTCCCATCTGTTTCAGGGTCCCCGTGGCATCCAGGGCCTGATGGGTTCTGTGGGAAGGCTGGGGAAGAGGGTAAGTCTCCCCCTCCACATTTCTATCTCCCCTTCCCCGTCGCCACATTCCCCATCCCCTCCCTCTTCCCATCCCCCCATTACCCGCGTATATCTCCCCCTCCCTGTCCCTATTAGAAACAGAGCCTCTGACCTTTGGCCAAGCAGTCACCCTAGTCAAAACACTGAGAAGTGCTATGCGATCCAGCGAAATACTGGAAACTGAAAAGAAAACACCCTTGAGTGCTGGAACCCTGAGGGGGGTGAAGGGACAAACATCTGGCAAGTGTTACTTCTGTAATAAGAGCTGGCACCCCAGACAGAAGTGTCCAGCTCGATTCGCTACTTGCAGCCACTGTGGGAAATATGGCCACTTTGTTAAAGCATGTAAGGCTGATAAGAAGAAGAAAAGAACCCAGAAAATTCATCCTAGAGCCGCTGGAATGGAAGACGACTGTGAAGGGGAGGAATCTTGAGACGAGCCCGCTGAATCAACTTCAAGTGACGGCGAGGTGAGATCAACACAAAATCCCCCTGTGATAGCTCAATTTTTTGTAAAGCTTGGGGGTTGCTACGGACTGGAACGGTCGACTCTGAAGGGGGAGGTGAATGGTGAAATTATCGAATGCTTCATAGACTCCAGCAGTTACATTCATGAAAAAGTTGCTGAAGCCTTAAATTTGAAGAGGTATCCTGTGAACCAACGGATATCGATGGCTTATAGTGAACTTAAAAAGACATGCTCAGCCGTGCAAAATGGATCCTCTAGTCCAGCCAGTTCATCTGCTGCACACTAATCCCAATTATGCCTACGTTAGATTTCCAGACGGGAGCATGGACACAGTACCCCTAAGAGATCTAGCCCTGCCTGGTTCACCCCCTCCGCACACCCCCATTCAGAATGATCTTGAGAGGTTGGACACATCACCCAACATACCTCCTCAAAGGGATGCGGTCCTAACTGATCCGTGTCTCCGACCTGTGACCCCTAGAAAGCATTCAAATTACCATGCTGAGACCCCCCAGTCTCACGTTGGTGATTCTGGAGCGAGTCCAGAAGTCCTGCCGTCTCAAACTATAGATCAGGGAACGGTACCAACACCACCAGCTTCCAAGGTCATCACTCCTGCACAGCCTCCACCTGCTGATAAGAAGGTCTTCTCGTGTTTGTAAAAAACCTGAGAGGCTACACTATTCGTAAACCTCTCATTATATTCTGATTGTATTGATAAATGCCAGCCTTGTTTTGGGAATGTCAGTCAATTCTCAATGCCATTTATTTAACTGTTTTGTGTTATGCTTGCAGTAGAATTGCTTGCTATTCTCGAAGTTGTTCTTTTAAACTTAATTCAACTTCTGCCCCGAGAGACTGTGGTAAATCTGTGTCATGCTGTCAATCTCTCACAATGCTTAGTCTGCACTAGTGGCTTTGGACTTGGATTATCTCTACCACCCAGGGCACACCCCCTTGACTATAACTGTGTACGCACCCATTATCATTCATTATTGTACTACTGAGTTTCTACAATAAAAGCCACGATATATGTTTAACTGCACTGCCTTTGATCTCTTCATTATCTGGCACATCAATCCCACACTCCCCGTATCTATCTCCCTCATGCCATTCCCACACTCCCCGTATTTATCTCCCCTTCCCCATCCCCACACTTCTCGTGTCTGTCTCCCCCTCTCTGTCCCACAATTCCTGTGTCTATCTCTCCCTGACCCCACACTCCCCGTATCTATCTCCCCTGCACTGTCCTCGCACTCCCCGTGTCTGTTTTCCCTGCACTGTCCCAACACTCCCCGGTCTGTCTCCCCTTCCCCGTCCCACACTCCTCGTATCTATCTCCCTCATGCCATTCCCACACTCCCCGTATTTATCTCCCCTTCCCCATCCCCACACTTCTCGTGTCTGTCTCCCCCTCTCTGTCCCACAATTCCTGTGTCTCTCTCTCCCTGACCCCACACTCCCCTTTCTATCACCCTCCCTGTCCCCACACTCCTCGTGTCTGTCTCCCCCTCCCTGTCCCACAATTCCTGTGTCTATCTCTCCCTGACCCCACACTCCCCGTATCTATCTCCCCTGCACTGTCCTCACACTCCCCGTGTCTGTTTTCCCTGCACTGTCCCAACACTCCCCGGTCTGTCTCCCCTTCCCCGTCCCACACTCCTCGTATCTATCTCCCTCATGCCATTCCCACACTCCCCGTATTTATCTCCCCTTCCCCATCCCCACACTTCTCGTGTCTGTCTCCCCCTCCCTGTCCCACAATTCCTGTGTCTATCTCCCTCTCCCCGACCCCACACTCCCCTTATCTATCTCCCCTGCACTGTCCCCACACTCCCCGTATCTATCTCCCCTGCACTGTCCCGACACACCCCGTGTCTAACTTCCTCTCTCCATCCCCACGCTCCCCGTGTCTGTCTTCCCTGCACTGTCCCCACACTCCCTGATCTGTCTCCCCTTCCCCGTCCCACACTCCCCATGTCTGTCTCCCCTCTCCGTCCCCACACTCCCCATGTCTATCTTCCTCGTCCCATCACCACCCTCTCTGCATCTATCACCCTCACCCCATCCCACACTCCCCGTATCTGTCTCCTTCTACCTGTCCTAACACACCCTGCGTCTGTCTGACCATCTCCACATTCCCCGTGTGTGAGCTTCAGTTTGTCCACAATCATCCTGTGTGCCTCATCCACTATCAATATTTCCATCTCCTTGATTTAAACACTCCCTCTGTTCCTCGGTACTCCCTAAGGCCAGGCTGGGTGTGTGGCCCATCCTACTGTTGTCATCCTGTTCAACACTCTGCAGAACCCCAGGACCCCATTCTTCATGCTGCAGGTTGAAGAATCGTTGGTCCTCCTGAAGTGCATCAACTTGCACTGGTCGGGCTCACCTTTCGTAGCGACTGTACAGACTGGCTGATGCACAGCTTCCCCCTCCCTTCATTCTCCTCTCATGAGTTGTTTTTGCAGGGACGTCCAGGAGCGGATGGGGCCCGTGGAATGCCAGGAGAGCCTGGATCGAAGGTAATTCCACAGCAATGTTAGGAGAGCAGGGAGCGATCATCTATGTGGGGCACAAGCCTCAGCCATAGGTAGAGGATTGAAGTAGGAAAGAGGTGGAACTCCTGAAGGAGGAGATTCAGCATCGTGTTGGAATGTGACCATGATGGGAAGTGTGGGAGATATGTCAGCATCGTGTTGGGATGTGACCATGATGGGAAGTGTGGGAGATACGTCAGCATCGTGTTGGGATGTGACCATGATGGGAAGTGTGGGAGATATGTCAGCATCGTGTTGGGATGTGACCGTGATGGGGAGTGTGGGAGATACGTCAGCATCGTGTTGGGATGTGATCGTGATGGGAAGTGTGGGAGATACGTCAGCATCGGGTTTGGATATGACCATGATGGGGAGTGTAGGAGATACGTTAGCATTGTGTTGGGATGTGACCGTGATGGGAAGTGTGGGAGATATGTCAGCATCGTGTTGGGATGTGACCGTGATGGGGAGTATGGGAGATACGTCAGCATCGTGTTGGGATGTGACCGTGATGGGGAGTGTGGGAGATACGTCAGCATCATGTTGGGATGTGACCGTGATGGGAAGTGTGGGAGATACGTCAGCATCGTGTTGGGATGTGACCGTGATGGGGAGTGTGGGAGATATGTCAGCATCGTGTTGGGATGTGACCGTGATGGGGAGTGTGGGAGATATGTCAGCATCGTGTTGGGATGTGACCGTGATGGGGAGAGTGGGAGATACGTCAGCTCTGTGTTGGGATGTGACCGCGATGGGGAGTGTAGGAGATACGTTAGCATCGTGTTGGGATGTGACCGTGATGGGGAGAGTGGGAGATACGTCAGCTCTGTGTTGGGATGTGACCGCGATGGGGAGTGTAGGAGATACGTTAGCATCGTGTTGGGATGTGACCGTGATGGGAAGTGTGGAAGATACGTCAGCATTGTGTTGGGATGTGACCGTGAAGGGGAGTGTGGGAGATACGTCAGCTCTGTGTTGGGATGTGACCGTGATGGGGAGTGTGGGAGATATGTCAGCATCGGGTTGGGATATGACCATGATGGGGAGTGTAGGAGATACGTTAGCATCGTGTTGGGATGTGACCGTGATGGGAAGTGTGGGAGATACGTCAGCTCTGTGTTGGGTTGTGACCGTGATGGGGAGTGTGGGAGATATGTCAGCATTGTGTTGGGATGTGACCGTGATGGGGAGTGTGGGAGATACGTCAGCTCTGTGTTGGGATGTGACCGTGATGGGGAGTGTGGGAGATATGTCAGCATCGGGTTGGGATATGACCATGATGGGGAGTGTAGGAGATACGTCAGCATCGTGTTGGGATGTGACCGTGATGGGAAGTGTGGAAGATACGTCAGCATCGTGTTGGGATGTGACCGTGATGGGGAGTGTGGGAGATACGTCAGCTCTGGGTTGGGATGTGACCGTGATGGGGAGTGTGGGAGATATGTCAGCATCGTGTTGGGATGTGACCGTGATGGAAAGTGTGGGAGATACGTCAGCATCGTGTTGGGATGTGACCGTGATGGGGAGTGTGCGAGATAGGTCTGCATCGTGTTGGGATGTGACCGTGATGGGGAGTGTGGGAGATATGTCAGCATCGTGTTTGGTTGTAAACGTGATTGGATGTTTTGCATATACCTAAGATTTGTGTCAGAATTGGACAGGTTGGAAGTTATTGAGATGCTTCTATCAGGTTTCCTCTGATTCTTTGATGCTCCAAAGAAAACAGTCCAGTGGAGAGCAGCCAGTGTGTGGGTGGCCCAGTGTAGGAATGGGACTTGGAGGCTTTGGTGAGTGCAGGCTGGGGAAATGCTTGATTCCTATGAGGTATGGACAAATTAGGTATTGTTTTTTAAATTAGGAAGAATGATTGTCCATCTAGGGCAGTCGAATGCTCCATTTTCAGGATGTGGGACATCTGAGACAACACAATTGTTGCTTAATGACCTCACGTGCATGAGCTTATTCAATTGCAGTTCCTTGGAGACCAAGTTGGGGAACTGGAGCTGAAGCTGGATAATCTCCAAATCATTTGGAAGGCTGAGGCTGTGATAAAGAGGAGCTTCAGGGTGACAGTCACCTCTAGAAGGCAGGATGCAGGTTATTGGGTGACTATTAGCAGAGGGAAGGGAAGTAGGTAGACAGTGCAGAGGCCCCCAGTAGCCATTCCCCTCAACAATAAGTATACTACTTTGGATACTGTTGGACAGGACAATCTACCAGGGACACGACTCTGGTGCAGAGGCACCTCAGATCAAAAGGGAAGGAAGGAGAAGAGGAGAGCTATGGCGATTGGGGACTCGTTGGTCAGGGAAGTGGATAGGAGGTATTGTGAATGAGATTGTTTTCCATGGATAGTATGTTACATCCCAAATGCCAGGGTCAGGGACGTCTCTGATTGAGTTCACTGCATTCTGGTGGGGGTGGGCGAGCACCCAGATGTCATGGTCCTTGTGGGGACCAATGCCATCGAAGTAGTAATGAGGTCCTGAAGAGGGAATAGAGTGAGTTAGGTAAGGAGTTAAAACGAAGGACTTCAAGGTGTGTAATCTTAGGATCGTTACCTGGGCCATGTTCCAGAGAGAGGGTAGAACAGGAGGTTGTGGCAGATGAATGTGTGGCTGAAGAGTTGGTGCAGGGACAGGGGTTCAGATTTCTGGATCATTGGGATCTCTTCTGGGGAAGGTCTGACCTGTACAAAAAGGACGGGCTGCACCTGAACTGGAGGGAGACCAATATCCATAGAACCACAGAACATTACAGCACAGAAACAGCTCCCTGCAGCCCAAACCATTTTTTTTGCCCAGTCCTACTGACCTGCACTCAGTGTCCTCCATACCTCTCCCATCCATGTACGTGTCTAAATTCGACTTAAATGTTAAAATTGAGCCCATATTCGCCACTTCAGCTGGCAGCTCGTTCCATACTCCCACCATTCAGTTGCAGTTCCTTGGAGTTCCCCCTAAACGTTTCGCCTTTCACCCTTAACCCATGTCCTCTGGTTTGTATCTCACCTACTCTCAGTGGAAAAAGCCGACCTCCATTTACTCTGTCTGTCCCCCTCATCATTTTAAATACCTCGATCAAATCTCCCCTCATTCTTCTACACTCCAAGGAATAAAGTCCTAACCTGTTTAACCTTTCCCTGTAACTCAGTTCCTGAAGTCCGGGCAACATCCTAATAAATCTTCTCTACTCTCTTTCTATCTTACTGATATCTTTCCTGTAGTTCGGTGACCAAAACTGCACACAATTCTCCAAATTTGTCCTCACCAAAGTCTTATACAACTTTACCATTACATCCCAACTCCTGTACTCAGTACTTTGATTTATGAAGGCCAATATGCCAAAAACTCTCTTTATAACGCTATCCACCTATGATGCAACGTTCAGAGAATCACATATCCATATTCCCAGATCCCTCTGTTCTCCCGCACCCCTCAGTGCCCGACCATTCACCGTGTACGTCCTTTCATGGTTTGTCCTTCCAAAATGCAACACCTCACACTTGTCTGCATGAAGTGTCATCTCCTATTTTTAAGCCCATTTTCCCAACTGTTCCAGATCCCTCTGCAAACTTTGAAAACCCTAATTCTTTGTGTGATCTGTAAATTTGCTTATCCAATTTACTACATTATCATCCAGATCATTAATATAGATGATAAACAACAATGGTAAGGGGGCTAGGCTCTGTGAGAAGATTGGGAGGGAGGGGGGAGAGGCTCCGTGAGAAGATTGGGAGGAGAGGGGACAGGCTCCGTGAGAAGCCAGAGGAGATGGATGAAATGTTAAACATTTTTTTTTCTTCAGTATTCTCTAAGGAAAAGAATATTGAGCCAGATGAAGTGAAGAAATATGGTAGGGAGCTCATGGATAATATAAAGATTAATGAGGAGATAGTGTGGGCTATATTGAAAAAGATCAGGGTGGATAAATCTCCAGGTCCCGACAAAATATTCCCTAGGTCCCTGAGGGAGGTTAGTGAACAAATAGTGGGGGTGTTGATGGAAATACTTAAAATGTCACTGGCCATGGGGGAAGTGCCAGACGACTAGAGGGTGGCTCATTTTGTTCTGCTATTCAAAAAAGGATCCAAAAGTAGACCTGGTCATTCTAGGCCTGTAAGTCTGATGTCAGAGATGGGTAAATTAATGGAAAGTGTTCTTAGAGATGGTAAATACAACTATTTGGAAAGACAAGGATTATTGGAGTCGTCAGCATGGTTTTGTACATGGTAGATCATGTCTAACAAATCTTATAGAGTGTTTCGAGGAGGTTACTAAAAAGGTTGATGAGGGGAAGGCGGTGGATGTTGTCTCTTTGGACTTTAGTAAGGCTTTTGATAAGATTCCCTATAAGATGTTAGTAAGGAAGGCATTAGGTATTAATGATGAAGTAGTGAAATGGATTTAACAATGGTTGGATGGGAGATGCCAGAGAGTAGTGGTGGAAAATTGTCAAATTGGAGGCCGGTGACAAGTGGATTTGCCTCGGGGATCGGTACTGGATCCACTGCTGTTTGTCATATATATTAATGATCTAGATAATAGGGTGGTAAATTGGATTAGTAAATATGCAGATGACACAAAGGTTGGCAGCATTGTGGACAGAGAGGAAAATTATCAAAGCTTACAGGGTGATATAGGACAGTTAGCAGAGTGGGCTGAACGATGGCAGATGGAGTTTAATACTGATAAATGTGAGGTGCCTCATTTTGGTAGGACTAATCAAAACAGGTCATACATGTTAAAATGGTCGACAATTGAGGAGTGCAGTGGAACAAAGGGATTTAGGAATCATGGTACATAATTCTCTGAAAGTTGAATCACATGTGGACAGGGTGGTGAAGAAGGCATTTAGTACGTTGGCTTCATAAATCAGAGTGTAGAACACGGGAGTTGGGATGTTATGTTGAAATTGTATAAGGCATTGGTGAGGCCAAATTTGGAATATTGTGTGCAGTTTTGGTGGCCGAATTACAGGAAAGATATAAACAGAATAGAGAGAGTTATGATGAGAATGTTGAGGGGTTCAGGGTTTGAGATTTGGGGAACAGTTGAGCAGGCTGGGTCTTTATTCTCTGGAGTGTAGAAGGTTGAGGAGTAACTTGATAGAGGTATTCAAAGTTATAAGGAAGACAGATGGAGTCAATGTGGACAGGGCTTTTCCACTGAGAGTGGGTGAGATTCAAACAAGAGGGCATGGATTGAGAGTAAAAGGGGAAAAGTTTAGGGGAAACATAAGGGGGAATTTCTTCACACAGAAAGTGGTGGGGGTATGGAATGAACTTCCAGCAGTGGTGGTAGAAGCGAAATCGATGTTAATATTCAAGGATAGGTATATGAATGATAGAGGTGTGGAGGGTTATGGGCCAAATGCGGATCAGTGGGACTGAGTGGGAGAAGATGTTTGGCATGGACTAGTAGGGCCAAACTGGCCTGTTTCTGTGCTGTAAATGGTTATATGGTCCCAGTACTGATCCATGAGACACACCACTAGTCACAGGCCTCCAGTCAACGAAGCAATCATCCACCACTTCTCTCTGGCTTCTCCTGTCCAGCCATTGTTGAATCCAGTTTACTACTGCACCATGACTGGAGGCTTGTGGGAGTGACTGGTGGAATACCTAAAAGATCAGTGCTGGGACCATTGTTGTTTGTCATCTGTATCAATGATCTGGATGATCATGTGGTCAATTGGATCAGCAGGTTTGCAGATGACATTAATATTGGACGTGTTGTGGACAGTGAAGAAGGTTTTCAAAGTTTGCAGAGGGATCTGGAGTAGCTGGAAAAATGGGCTGACAAATGGCAAATGGAATTTAATGCAGACAAGGGTGAGGTGTTTCATTTTGGAAGGACAAACCAAGGTAGGACGTACACAGTAAATGGTCGGGCACTGAGGAGTGCAGTAGAACAGAGGGATCTGGGAATATAGATACATAATTCCCTGAAAGTAGCATCACAGGTGGACAGGGTTGTAAAGAGAGCTTTTGGCATATTGGCCTTCATAAATCACAGTATTGAGTTCAGGGGTTGGGATGTTATGGTGAAGTTGTATAAGACATTGGTGAAGACATATTTGGGGAATTGTGTGCAGATTTGGTCACTGAACTAAAGGAAAGATGTCAATAAGATAGAAAGAGGGCAGAGAAAATTTACTCAGATATTGCTGGAACTTCAGGAACTGAGTTACAGTGAAAGGTTAAACAGGTTTGGACTTTATTTCTTGGAGAGTAGAAGAATGAGGGAGATTTGATCGAGGTATATAAAATTATGAGGGGGACAGACAGAGTAAATGTAGGTCGGCTTTTTCCACTGAGGGTGGGTGAGATACAAACCAGTGGACATGGGTTAAGGGTGAAAGGGGAAAGCACAGTAATGGCCTTCTGTTGTGCTGACCCATATATTCCTTAAAAAAAAGTCCTAAACCTTCTCTAACCTGTAACCCTCTATTTTTCTTCCATCCATGCGCATGTCTAAGTCTCTTAAATGCCCCTCATGTTCCAGCCTCCACCACCATCCCCACCAAGGCATTCCAGGCCCCCACAACTCTATGTAAAAAAAACACCCCTGATGACTCCCCTAAACTTTCCTCCCTTCACTTTGTACTCGTGTCCTCTGCTATTTGCTGATCCTGCCCTGGGAAACAGGCACTGGTCATCCAGCCTATCTAAGCCTCTCATAACCTTGTAGACCTCTATTGTCTCCTCTCATCCCTCGACGCTCCAAAGAAAAAAACGCAGCTCTGCTAGCCTTACCTCTTAAAAATTATTTTCCAATCTGCGAAACATCCTGATAAATCTCCTCTGCTCCCTCTTCACAGCTTCCACTTCCTTCCTCTAATGAGGTGACCAGAACTGGACACAATTCTCTAAGTGGGGTCTCACCAGAGATTTGTAGAGTTGCAACATGACCTCTCAACTCTTGAACTCAATTCCCCCCCCCCGTGTATTAATGAAGCCCAGCATGCTATTGGCCTTCTTAACTATCCTTTTAACCTGTCGGCATACTTGAGGGATGTATGGATTTGAACCCCATGGTTCCTCTGTTCATCCACACTCTTAAGTAACTGACCATTAACCCTGTACCCAGCTTTCTGGTTTGACCTTCCAAAATGCATTACCTCGCACTTAGCCAGATTGAAGCCCATCTGCTACTTTTCTGCTCAACTCTGCATCCTGTCTATATCCTCTTGTAACCTTCAACAACCTTCAGCTCCATCCACAACTCCTCCAAACTTTGTGTCATCTGCAACTTACTGCCTCTTCATCCAGGTCATTTATAAAAATCACAAAGAGCAGGGGTCCCAGAACAGATCCCTGCAGCCCCTCCACTGGTCACTGACCTCCAAGCAGAAAACTTTCCTTCCACCACTACTCTCTGCTTTCTTCCTGCAAACCAATTTTTTATCCACACAGCCAAGGTTCCATGGATCCCATGCCTCATGACTTTCTGGATGAGTCTCTCATGGGCACCTTGTCAAATGTCTTACTGAAACCTATGTAGACCACATCTACCACCCGACCCTCATCAATTTCTTTTGTTACCTCTGCAAACAACTCATTGAGGTTTGTGAGGCATGACCTTCCCTGGACTTCTCCAAATGCTCATAGATCCTATCCTAAAGAATCTTCTCCATTAGTTTACGCACCACTGACGTAAGACTCATCGATCTATAATTCCCAGGATTCTCCGTTACCTTTTTTAAACAAAGGGACTACATTTCCCATTCTCCCATCCTCCAGCACCTCCCCTGTGGCCAAAGAGGATTCAAAGATCAGAGCTACTGCCCCAAATATCTCATCCCTCACTTCCCACAGCAACCTGAGGTATATCACATCCAGCACCGGGGACATCAATCTTGATGAATTTCAGAAGAGCCAACTCTTTCTCTTCTTTAATCTCCACATTGACCAGCACACGGGCCTGTTCAATTTTGATGTCACTGTGATCAAGGTCCTTTTGTGAATAATGACACAAAGTATTCATTTCGGACCTCCTCCACCTCCAGGCACACATTGCCCCATTTATCCTTTAGCAGCCCCATCTTCATTCTCGTCATCCTTCTGTTTTTCACATACACATAGAACACCTTGGGGTTCTCCTTAATCCTACGTCCCAAGGCCTTCTCATGCCCCCTTCCAGCTCTCATAAGTCCTTTCTTAAGCTCCTTCCTGGCTACCATATACTCCTCATGAGCCCTTCCTCTTTCCTTCTTCCTTCTTCCCCTTGGCTAATTGCCTCACCTGTTCTGGCAACCATGGTTCCCTTTTCCTACCATTTTTTCCTTGTCCCAGTGGGACAAATCTATCCTGAACCCAGCATGTTTTCCCTAAACTTACTCCACCTTAGAACCACAGAACATTACAGCTCAGAAACAGGCCCCTGCAGCCCTTCTAGTCTGGCCCGAACCACTTTTTTTGCCAGGTCACTCTGACCTGAACCCAGTCCATGGCCCTGCATACTTCTCCAATTCATGTACGTCCAAATTCTTCTTAAATGTTATAATTGAGGTTGCATTTACAACCTCAGCTGGCAGCTCGAAAACCAAGGTTCCCTATATCTGCTAACCTTGTCTTTAATCCTGACAGTGTTATACAAACTCTGTACTCTCAAAATTTCACCTATAAAGGTCCTCCACTTACCTCGCACATCCTTGCCTGAAAACAACCTGTCCCAATCCACGCATTGTAGATCCTTTCTCATTTACTCAAAATTGGTCTTTCTCCAATTTAGAATCTCAATCCGAGGCCCAGACCCATCCTTCTCCATAATTAACTTGAAACTAATGGCATTATGATCAGTGGACCCAAAATGTTCCCCTACACATACTTCTGTCACCTGTCCTGTCTTGTTCCCTAATCGGAGATCCAGTATTGCACACTCTCTAGTTGGAACCTCTATATACTGATTTAGAAAACTTTCCTGAACACATTTGACAAACTCCAAGCCATCCAGCCCTTTTACAGTGTGTGAGTCCTAGTCAATGTGTGGAAAATTAAACCCCCGACTATCACAACTTTACATTTCCTGAAGCTGTCTGCTATCCCTCTACAGATTTGCTCCTCCAATTCTCGTTGACTATTGGATGGTCAATAATACAACCCAATGAATGTGGTCATACCTCTCCCATTCCTCAGCTCCATCATATAGCCTCAGTAGACGAGCCCTCTGGTCTGTCCTGTCTGAGCACAGCTGTGATATTTTCCTTGGTGAGCAATGCCACTCCTCCCTCTTTATCCCCCTCATTCTATTGCATCTAAAGCAACAGATGCTGGAAATATTGAGCTGCCTGTCCTGCCCCTCCTGCAACCAGGTTTCACTGATGGGCACAATGTCATAATTCCACGTGGCAATCCATGCTCTAAGTTCGTCTGCCTTTCCTTCAATTCTGGACCTGAGAATATTTCCACCACGTTCAACCCATCAACTTCTGACAGTGCATGCAATTTTCACATCATCTTTTCCCTCCTCCGCTCCTCCATCTGCTCTGACCCTCTGGTTTAAACCCACCTTCCCGCAAGGGAACCCTGGAGTTCCTGTCCTCCAACCTAAGGCTAACTCCCTGAACTCTCCTTGCAGGACCTCCTCATCTTTCACACCCATGTCATTGGTCCCTATATAGACCAATGGCATCTGGCTGCTCACCCTCCCTCCTGAGAATGCTGTAAACTCGATCTGAGATATCTCAGACCCTGGCACCAGGGAGGCAACATACCATCCAGGATACTCGATTTCTTCCTTAGAACCTCTTATCTGTCCCCCCAACGATGGAATCCCCAATCACTGCAGCTCACCTCTTCTCCTCCCTTCCCTTTTTAGCTACAGGGCCAGACTCCATGACCTGATCACTATGGCTTGTTCCTGGTAACCCTCCCCCCAACAGTTTCCAAAATGGTGTACTTGTTATTGAGGGGAATGTCCACAGGGGTGTCTTGCACTGCCTACCTGTTCCTTTTTCCACTCCCTTGAATGTCTGCAATTTACTCTCATTAGTTCCTTCTTCATTCCATCATAATTATCCAGTCCCCAATTAAACACTTTCCCAATTTGACTATTTATATCCTTTTCTATAGCTTTGTTGAAGCTCAGGGAGTTGTGGTCACTCTCACCAAAATGCTCCCCCACTGAGAGGTCCATCCCCTGACCAGGTTCATTCCCCAGAAATGGATCCATTATGGATTCTCTCATCTCGCTGGATGATCCACATAGTGTGTCAGGAATCCTTTTTGGATATATCTGACAAATTCAACTCCATCTATGCCTCTTGCAGTCAATATTTGGGAAGTTGAAATCACCTAGCCGACTGCTACAAAGAAACACACACACTCGCAGTGTGGGAGGTGAAGCTCTGAGACTTATTGAGGTTGGAAAGGCTCCTTTTTTACAGTTGGGGAGTTCCTGCTGTTTGTTTGATTGGCAGACATCAACCTCATGAATAATATTAGTGGGCGGGAACATTCTTGCATGTGAATACCCTTCTTCCCCAGCCTGTTATTGTTAGCTAGGAAGCTTGGCCAGCACCATTTTAGGGCTGCTGGTCTTGTACTCCTCCAGCTTTTACCCCCGCCGGTTCATTGTCGTGGGAATGGCTTTAGCAATCTCTATCCACGTTTGCCGCCGCGCGATGTGCTGGCCCGATCTCCGCAATTACGGGCCGCCACACACCATTCCAAAATCTGCCTGCTGATCTGCTCCTCGGTGTCCTGAGGGCTATTTGGGAGCCTGTAGACGACTCCCAGCCCAGTGAAAGCTCCCTTCCTATTTCTGACTTCCACCTGCACTGACTCAGTGGGCTCTCTACCTCTGCAGCCCTCTCCCTTTCTACAGCCCTGATACTGTCTCTGAGCAGTAATGCTACTCCCCCCACCCCCTCCCTTTCTACCTCCCATCCTATTCCTTTTAAAACCCCTAAACCCCGGAGCCTGCATCAGCCAATCCTGCCCTTCCTCCAGCCAAGTTTCAATAACGGCCACAACATCATAGTTCCAGGCTCTAAGTTCATCCCCTTTATACCTAATACTCCTAGTGTTGAAATAGACAGATTCCAACCCCTCTAACCGGCTAAGTTTATGAGGTAGAACTCTTTCACACGGAGCGTGGTGGGGGTGTGCAATGAGCTGGCAGCTGAGGTGGTGAATCTGGGCTCATTTTTAACATTTAAAAAGAATTTGAACAGGAGCACTGATGGGAGAGAGATGGAGGGTGTTATGTCCTCGGATGTACCATCGGAGGTTTTAATAAACACTTGTAAGTTTACAGCACAAACCTTTACTCCCATCTCAGGCTGCCGGTCATGTATGAATACACTATTGCACAGAACATGTTCACCACTCAGTGTGATGTGGCTCTTGCAGTCTTGCAGTGATCCTGCTCCAGCATAAAATAGTCCTACGTTTCCACTACATAACATTCCCCCCTTTGGCAAGAGGAGATGTAAGTACTGTAATTAAAGTACTTACCAGGGCTCGGGCCTAGCAGGTCGAGCAGGGAGCCATTGGAGTCGGGCTCAGAGACGTCCAGGGGAGGTGGGGCGAGGAGGGTTAACTGGTAGAGGGCAAATAAAAAGAAGGTAAGGTAAAAGAGCGGCCATCGAGGAGTGGCCAGGGAAGGAGTGGGGAAGTCAGACTTTGGCTGAAGAGGCTTCGACGAGCAGGGCTGAGGTCGAGCTTGTCAAGTTAAGGTAAGACTGTTTAATTGCTTTCGTATTCTTTAGTAATTTCTACTTATTTGAGGAAGGAGGAGAGAGAAGGGATGAGTGTGAGAGCAATTTGCTGATCTCTGTGTCAGATGTGGGAAGTCTTGGAGTCTTCTAGCCTCCCTGACGTCCATATCTGCACCAGGTGTGCTGAGCTGCAGTTTCTCAGGAACCGTGTTAGGGAACTAGAGCTGCAGCTCAATGACATCGCTCTGGTCAGGGAGAGTGAGGTCGTCATAGATGGGAGTTTACAGCCAGGTGGTCACGCCAAGGCCACGGAAGAAGGATAGGTGGGTCAGAAGGGTAGGGAAAGGAAGAGGAGGGCAATAGTCATAGGGGACTTGATAGTCAGGAGTCCAGACAGGGGATTCTGTGGACAGAGCAAGGAGAACCGGATGGTGGTTTGCCTCCCTGGTGCCAGGGACCAAGATGTTGCTGCTCGAGTCCAGGACATCCTAAAGGGGGAGGGAGATGAGACAGAAGTCGTGGTACATGCAGGTACCAATGACATAGGGAGGAATAGAGAAGAGGTCCTGAAAAGTGAGTACAGGGAGTTCGGTAGAGAGTTAAAAAGAAGGACCACAAAGGGAGTAATCTTGCGATTACTGCCAGTGCCACGCAACAATGAGAGCTGGAATAGAATGAGATGGAGGATGAACGTGTGGCTGAGGGGGTGGAGCAAAGGGCAGGGATTCAAGTTTGTGGATCACTGGGACCATTTTTGGGGTAGGCGTGACCTGTACGAAAAGGATGGGTTGCATTTGAACCCCAGGGGGACCAGGATTCTGGCAGGGACGTTTGCTAGGGATACTCAGGAGACTTTAAACTAGAATGGCTGGGGGAGGGAACCAAATGAAGGAGAAAAGCAAGGAGAAGGTTAGAGTGCAATCAGAGAAAGCTTGTAGACAGTGTTTGAGGGGCAAAAGGCAGGTGATAGAAAAGGGGGATGCTCTATATGAAAATGGACAGAGGTCGATTGCAAAAGGTCATAAGAGAACTGTTGGTAAAGATAGGGTCCTACAGGAAGTAAAAAGTGAGAAATCTCTAAAATGCAGATATTTTAATGCTAGGAGCATTGAAAGGAAGGTGGATGAGCTGAAGGTATGGATTGACACTTGGAAGTATGACGTGGTAGCGATTAGTGAAACATGGTTACAGGAGGGATGTGACTGGCAGCTAAATATTCCTGGATTTAGTTGCTTTAGGTGTGATAGAATTGGGGGGGTGGGGTTGCACTACTTGTTAGAGAAAATATTACAGCGGTGCTTAGGTGCGATTGAATAGAAGGCTCGTCCAAGGAGGCTATTTGGGTGGAATTGGGGAATGGAAAAGGGGAAGTTACAATTATAGGGGTGAATTATAGACCATCAAATGGGGAACACGAATTAGAGGAACAAATTAGTAGGGAGATAGCAGACTTCGGGTCCAGTGAGCATGGTGCCATTAGCTTCAAGGTAATTATGGAAAAGGATAGGTCTGGGCCCAGAGTTGAGGTTTTTGAGTGGGGAAAAGTTAGGTTTGAGGAGATGTGAAAGGATTTACACAGGGTGGATTGGGACCATTTGTTTTCTGGGAAGGATGTAATAGAGAAATGGAGGGTCTTTTAAAGGAGAGTTTTTAAGTGTACAAAATCTTTATATATCTGTTAGGTTGAAAGGTGTCAAAAGTTTGAGAGAGCCATGGTTCTGAAGGGATATTGGAAACTTGGTTCGAAAAAAGAGGGAGTACTCCAATAAATATAAGAAACGGGGAAAAAGGAGATGTTTGGGTACTATATTGAATGTAAAAAGAATCTTAAGAAAGAAATTAGAAAAGCTAAAAAGGTATGAGGTGGCTATAGCAAGCAGGGTGAAAATAAATCCAAAGGGTTTCAATAGCAAAAGGAAAGTGAGAGATAAAATTGGTCCAATAGAGAATCAGAAAGGACTAAAGTGTGGGGAGCCAAAAGAGATGGGGGAGGTCTTGAACAATTTCTTTTCCTCAGTATTTACTGAGGAAAAGGATATTGAACTGTGCAGGGTAAAGGAAGCAAAAAGGGTATATATGGAGACTATAGTGTTTAAGAAAGAGGTAGTACTGGAGCTTTTGAAACATATAAAGGTGGATAAGTCTCCAGGTCCTGACAGGATTTTCCCCAGGACCTTGAGAGAAGTTAGAGAGGAAATAGCGGAGGCTCTGGCAGTGATTTTTCATTAGAGAGGGGTATAGTGCCGGAGGATTGGCGTGTTGCGCATTTGGTTCCTTTGTTTAAAAAGGATTCGAGTAGCAAGTCTAGCAATTATCGGCCTGTAAGTTTGACGTCTGTGGTAGGTAAATTGATGGAAAGCGTTCTTAGAGATAGTATATATACATATATGGAGACACAGGGTCTGATCAGGGACACTCAACACAGATTTGTGCGTGGAAGGTCGTGTTTGACCAATCTTGTTGAATTTTTTGAAGAGGTGATTAGGAATGTTGATGAGGGTAGAGCAGTGGATGTTGTCTATAAGGCCTTCGATAAGGTTCTTCATGGGAGGTTAGTTAGGAAGGCTAAGTCCTTGGGTATTAATTTGGAGATAGTCAAATGGATTCAACAGTGGCTGGAAGGAAGGTGCCAGAGAGTAATAGTGGATAATTGTTTGTCAGGTTGGAGGCTGGTGACAAGTGGTGTACCTCAGGGTTCGGTATTGGAACCGTTGCTTTTTGTCATATATATTAATGATCTGGAGGATGGGGCGGTAAATTGGATTAGTAAATATGCAGATGATACTAAAATAGAGGGAATTGTGGATGATGAAGAGGGTTTTCAAAGATTGCAGAGGGATTTAAACTGCTTAGAGGAGTGGGCAGAAAGATGGCAGATGGAGTTTAATGCTAATAAGTGTGAGGTGCTTCATTTTGGAAAGAATAATCAAAGCAAAACATATGAGGTAAATGGGAGGGCGTTGAAGAACGCAGTGGAGCAGAAAGATCTAGGAATAACGGTGTATTGTTCCCTGAAGGTAGGAGCACATGTGGATAGGGTGGTGAAGAAGGCCTTTAGTATGCTTGCCTATATAAATCAGTGCATAGAATATTGGAGTTGGGAAGTAATGATGAAACTGTACAAGGCATTGGTGAGGCCAAATTTAGAGTACTGTGTGCAGTTCTGGTCACTGATTTATAGGAAGGATATTAACAAGATAGAGAGAGTGCAGAGAAGATTTACAAAAATGTTGCCTGGGTAATACAAGGAGATTGAGCAAATTAGATCTTTATTCCTTGGAACATAGAAGGGTGAGAGCGGATTTGATAGAGGTGTTTAAGATAATGAGAGGGATAGATAGAGTTGATGTGGAAAGGCTTTTCCCATTGAGAGTAGGAGAGATGGATACAAGAGGTCATGGGTTGAGAGTTGACAGGCAAAGGTTTAGGAGTAACGTGAGGGGGAACTTCTTTACTCAGAGAGTGGGTTAGGGTTAGGATGGATGGGAGGGAGATGGAAGGATATGGGCAGGGTGCTGTTAAGTGGGATTAGAGGAGGGCACTTGGATCAGTGCAGACTAGAAAGACCAAATTGGCTTGTTTCCGTGCTGTAATTGTTATATGGTTATATATAAGATTTATTAAGATTTAAATTTCTTAAAAATAAGTTGTTACTGCTTCTTTACCTGCACTTGCCATTAAGAATTAAATATTCTAATTATACAATTGCAGTTCTCTATTCTTCTCAGTGGAAACGCACTGGTGGTAGGATGTTGCTTCTCCACCTCGTAGACCTTGTTGTGTCTGTTTCGGTGGTGTTGGTACGGTAGTGGGTGGTGGTGTTGTTTGCCTCAGTTCTCCTGTTGCCTGGCTGTTCAGTTGTTACACTGTTGTTGGGGTTTTGACTCAAATTCCTTCACAAGTTGTTGGATTTTTAGAAGCTGCTGGTGCTTCTGGCACTTTCCGTGTCAGATCTGGGGTTGGGTGAATGTGGGTCCTGTTTCGTCTCAGCTGCCTGCCAGATTCTGTCTCAATGATGCATGACCTTGGCATCTCAGCTTCTCTAACAATCTTTGCTGGACTCCAGGTTTTTATCCCTGGCTCCTAAACATGCACATGCTCCCCTCTGAAGAGTTCTGGTCATGTTTGTGCATGTTTATTGCAATGTTGACGACTTCCCTCTTGTATGCTAGTCAACTTTCTTCTTGTTTCCTCTTGGTCATCTGGTGAATGGATTTTGCTTGGCAGGGTTGTCTTGTACTTTTTGCCATTCAGAAGCTCTGCCAGAGATTTCATGTCAGACCTCAAAGGCATGACTCGTAGTGACAGAAGGGTGAGATAGGGATCCTCCTTTGTCTCTTGACATGTTGTGAGAGTGCGTTTAATTGTCTGTACATGCCTCTTAATTAATCCATGGCCCTTGGGGTAATGTGGTAATGAAGTAGCGATGGTTAACCCATATTTTGCAGCTATTTCTCTGAATTCACACGACGTGAATTGGGTCCCATTGTCACATATTACTTGTTCAGGTCTCCCCTGTTCTGTGAAGAGCGCATATGCTGCAGCAGTAATGGTCGATGCTTTCAGGTCCTTCACTTTCCTGATGAAGGAGAATTTGGAGTAGTAGCAGGACACAATCAGACACCATTCTTAGTTTTCTGTGAACAGGTCTGCTCCCAATGTGAGCCATGGCCTGGCGGGTATTTCCACAGGTATCATCTCTTTTTGTTGTGCATGTGGTGATATGTAATTACACCACTAGGTCACCAGGGGTCATCCTGGTGACATTGTCTATAAAGCAGTCCAGAGCTACAGCCTAGCCTTCCAGGTTTGTCTTGCAGAGACAAGACCTCTTAGTGTACATATTAGTTTATTAAAGCTGTCTTATACTCGCACTGCTGGTGTAGTTATTGTCAGTACAATTTAATAAACTAATATCATAGCTACTAGGATGGAAGTTGTTTCTGCTCCAATGCGCATTCCTGACCACCTGGAGACTCTTCCTGAGGAATGGAATCTGGAGACGACCAGACGCCCGTGCATCCGAGGACAGAAATGGCGAGGGACCGCTGTACTGGAATCATGGTGGAATGCTGGGAAGACCATAGAAGTACGATAGGGCAGGTAAGAAATGGCCAAGAGCCCTGTCTGCCTGTGGGTTCGCCGGAACAGTGCCGCTGACCCAAAACCCCGGTCCGATCAGAAAGGGGCCACTACAAGCACAGATGGAAGGATCTCCACAAGTCATGCTCCCGATCGCCACGTATGTGCAGAGTTCCCGACCACTCCAGAGCCAGGGAAAGCAGACACCGCTACCGTCACTACCCCAGCAGTTTCCCCAGTACCACAGAGACCTGACGCAACCACTGGGATCTCCCCTAAGCCCGCTGCAAATGTCCCAAAGCCAGAGACTCAGCCAACAGCCCCAAGCACCTAGGTTACTCCTCCAGCAGACACAATCCCCACAGAGGCTCTACCAGCAGCTCCCAGTACCCAAGGGTCCACCCTTGCTCCACCTAGACCCAGAGACCACATGGAGACCAGGAACGACCCCCAGTGTGTCCCCACATTACCTAAGGGACCAGAGACTGCGGCTTAACCATGTGCTGCAACCAGACAGGCTGGAACTCGACCCCAGAAATCCCGGAGCCGGCACATACTTCGGCTGCTGGCAGAGATGCTTTCTGAATTACGTGGAGGGTGCTGAGGCAACGGATAAAGAGCTATTAATGCTGCTGTTAGCACACCTGGGAGACCACCCTTACTCCCTTATACAGGATGCCAGGTCCTACCAAGAGGCAATGAGCACATTACAGAGGCATTACAGTGAGGGGCATCGGGAACTCCACTCCCGGTACAGACTCATGACCAGGTCACAACAAGTAGGGGAGTCTGCCAGTGACTTTATACTCTCTCTGAAAGACCTGGCGAGAGGCTGCAACTTTAAAGCAATATCAGCTCAGGAGTATGCGGTGGACCTAATTGGGGACAGAATTATTGCGGGCATACGGTTCACTGAGACGAGATCTCGATTGCTGGAGAAAGGAATGGTGGGGCTAGATGAGGCAGAGACTATTGCTGAAGCTTTAGAAAGCACCAGGAAAGAATTGGAGGAGTACTCACAGGCTTGGACAAACGTCACACTGCTGGACTCTCTAGTTCCACAAAAAGAAAAGTGCGCTGCCTCACAGGAATCCACCGCAGCAGCACACCTTGAGGGATTGTACTGACAATAACCACACCAGCAGTGCGAGTATAAGACAGCTTTAATAAACTAATATGTCACTAAGAGGTCTCGTCTCTCTGCGAGATGAACCTGGAAGGCTGCTTACTGAAGATTTTGGATCCCACCATTGGTATTGGATAGTGCCCTCTTTTGGTTGCTTGCTTTAGGTCTTTGGGGTCCAGACATATTCTTAGGCAGACATTCGGTTTTTCTTCTACTACTGTAGAATTTTCCCCGTCAGTTGGCTCTTTTACTTTTGCTATTTCTCGTTTTTCTTCCATTCCTTCCAGCTCCTGCTTTAGCTTTTGTTTCAGCTCTATTGGCACCTTCCGTGGAGCATGGATTATTGGTTTGTATTTTGGGTCTATAGTAATGTGGTATTCAAAGTTCCCAAAGCACCCGGCTGTGTCATCAAAGCATTCAGGGTACATGTCCATGAGCTCGGTCTTGTTTGTGATCGGAGGGCTTTGCTCAAGTGGGGTGTCGCTATTGATCCTCTTGGACATTTTCCTGATCTCATTGTTTACAGAGATTAGCTGTAATTTTTGACAACTATTCAGGCCTAGGATTGCTGGTCCGTTGACGACAACCACAAAGAATGTGCATATGATGCTCTTTCCTTTATGTTTGCCTTTTATTTGGACTTTTCCTAGTTGTTTAATCACGGGGCCACCACAGGCTGTGAGCATGACATTTACAGCTTCTAGTGTGCCTTCCTCCAGATACCCAGGGAACATTTGGCGGTACAGTCTAAGCAGGAGGGTGTTGCTTTGTGATCCAGTATCCAACTTTATTTTCAAGTTGAATGTTGTTGGTTTGTTTCTGATCTTTTAACTTGGATCCTGGTGTGCAATTCATTTTTTCTCCCTTCCCTTTCTTGGACATCACATGAAGGAGTATTGTTTCGATGCTGAATGTCAGTGAGTCGGAGTCACTGCTGTCACTTCCCTCGACGTGTTGTACTTTCCTTCTGTATTCTTGGTTTCTTTCTCTTTTCATGACAGACCAACACATCTTTACCCAGTGATAGACTTTCCCACAGGTCCTGCACTTCAAACCATACGTGGGGCTTTTCTTGCGGTCATTGAAGGGGTGTATTCTGCCGTACTTCCTGCAGTTCTCAAATGTCTGCGGCTTTCTCTGTGTGAGCTTTATGGCATCGATCCTTCTATCTCAGTGCTGCCTGTTGGCCTGCACGGAGAGGGATTGCATTTGCCTCCTAATGGTCTCAAAGGCCCTAGCTATGTCTATGGCATCTGCTAGTTTCAAGCCGTCTTTTCCTGTGAGAGCTTTCTGCCCTTCAGGTTGGCCCCTTCCCCAGATTAGTTGATCGACTCTTCTCTCCTCAATTTCTCTGAACTTGCATTTTGCTGCCATGTTCTTTAACATGGTGAGGAAATTATCTACTGACTCGTCAGGCTCTTGTTTTAATCCCTGGAACTCGTCTCGCTTTATTCTATGCTTGGATTTCGGTTCCAGATGAGAGGAAAATTTTTCTAACATCCTTTCTGGGTATTTTCTTCCTCTTCAGCCAGCTCCCAGCTATTAAACAGGCCTAGTCCTCACTCCCCCATCCAAAGAAGGATGTAACTAACCTTTTCCTCTGGTGTGATTCCCTTGAGGAGACTTTTGAATGCCAGGTTGCACTTCTGCTTGAACTTTTTAAAAGCCTCTATGATGTCGTCATCTTCCCCGTCCATGACTGGGTGTAATGATGTTGTGGCTGTGACCGTTTTCTTCTCCAGCTCTGGTAGTCAGGTAATGGTGCTTCTTCTTTGTTCCCTTCTCTTTGTGTTTATCTTGGTTTATAGGGATTTTCTTTTCCTTTCTGATGTGGGTTTCTGTCAGTCACACTGCTCCCACCATGTTATGTCCTCAATTGTACCATCGGAGGTCTTAATAAAGAGAGAAGCTTGTAAGTTTACAGCACAAAATTTTACTTACATCAGTACTAGTCAGGCTGCCGGTCATTATAACCATATCACAATTACAGCACAGAAACAGGCCAATTTGACCCTTCTAGTCCGCAATGATCCAAGTACCCTCCTCTAATCCCACTTACCAGCACCCTGCCCATATCCCTCCATCTCCCTCCCATCCATATACTTATCCAACTCTTTCTTAAATGACAAATTGACCCTGCCTCCACCACCTTTCCCGGAAGCCCATTCCACACAGTAACCACTCTCTGAGTAAAGAAATTCCCCCTCATGTTACTTCTAAACCTTTGCCCGTCAACTCTCAACTCATGACCTCTTGTATCCATCTTTCCTACTCTCAATGGGAAAAGCCTTTCCACATCAACTCTATCTATCCCTCTCATTATCTTAAACACCTCTATCAAAGCCCCTCTCAGCCTTCTACATTCCAAGGAATAAAGACCTAATTTGCTCAATCTCTCCTTGCATTCCAGATGCTGAAACCCAGGCAACATTTTTGTAAATCTTCTCTGCACTCTCTCTATCTTGTTAATATCCTTCCTATAAATCAGTGACCAGAACTGCACACAGTACTCTAAATCTGACCTCACCAATGCCTTGTACAGTTTCATCATTACTTCCCAACTCCTATATTCTATGCACTGATTTATATAGGCAAGCATACTAAAGGCCTTCTTCACCACCCTATCCACATGTCATGTATGAATACACTGTTGCACTGAGCATGCTCACCGCTCAAGTGTGATGTGGCTCTTGCAGTCTTGCAGTGCTCCTGCTCCAGCATAAAATAATCCCAAGTTTCCACTGTATATAACAGAGGGCTATGGGCTGGGTGCAGGTCAGTGGTTCTCATAGGATACCATAGGTGCACTGTGGTTCAAAGGTAGTATGTGAGTGTAAAGAAAAAGGTTGAGAACCACTGGTCTTGGCAGAATAACAGTTTGGCACAGACTAGAAGGGCCGCAGGGCCTGTTTTCTGCTGTAATATCCCATGGTTCTTTGATTAAAAACAAACATCTTTGCCTGTTATCCTGGAACCTCACCTGTAGCTAAAAAGGATACCTGCTAAGGCAACCAAAAATTTCCCCACTTGCTACCTCTGCCCTTGGGACTTCTCCCTCTCAATGCACGGAAGTACTGTGGATCGCAGAGAATCTCTTCTGTACTCTCTCTGTTTCTGTTTTCCACGTGGCAGGAACGGTAGAGAGGAAATGCCCAGAATGGGGGGCTACAGTTATAAGGTGGGATTGGGGCCGGGAATCTGGGAGGCTGAATGGCCTCCAGTACCAATAATATTTGTGTGGGATCATTCTGCACCCTTTCTAACTTCATGATACCCTATCACTGGGCAACCAGAACTGCACAATGCTCCAAATGCAATGACTTGTACAGTGGAAGACGTCCCTGCTCCTGTACACAATGCCCCAATGCCTTCTTCACCACTCTGTGTCATCACTTTTATGGAATTGTCTCTGTGACCTTTGGTCTCTGTTCTAAAATGCTCCCTGGAGCCCTACAATTTATTGTGCAAGTCCTGTCCTGGTTTTGCCTTTCACCTCCATTGGTGCAAATTAAATTCATCTGCTATTCCATGGCTCATGTTTCCCAGTTGATCTAGATCTTGTTTGAATCTCAGACCACCTTCTTCATTGTCCACCATATCACCCATTTTGATGTCAGCGTATTAACCATGCTAACTACATTGTCATCCTGATCACTAACTAGATAACCCAACACCAATCCCTGTGGCACACCGCTGGCTACAGGCCTCCGGTCTGAGTAATAGCCCTCCATCATCACCCTCTGCCTCCTCCCATGAAGACAATTCTGTATCCAGTTGGACAGCTCGCCCTGGATAATGTGTGATCTGATTTTACAGATAAGCCTGTCATGCAAGACTTTGTTAAAGGCCTTGTTAAAGTTCATGGAGACATCATTTACCACCTGCCCTCATCAATCCCCTTAGTCACCTCTTCAAGAAGGGAAGGAGGCAGCAGAAAGGAAATTATAGACTGGTTAGCCTGCCCTCAGTGGTTGGGAAAATGTTACAGTTGATTGTAAAGGATGAGGTTACGGAGTACTTGGAGAAACATGAAAGGCATAAGCCAGCAAATTAGGCAGGGCAATCCTGAGGAACACATGGTCATAGATTAGGCAAAAGTAAAATATCGGAAAGAGCAAGGAGGGTGAAAAAAGCAAATCTGAAAGCTTTATATCTTAATGCAAGAAGCATTCGGAACAAGGTAGATGAATTAGTTGTGGAAATTGAGATAAACAAATATGATTTGATTGGGATTACAGAAACATGGCTGCAGGTTGGGCAAGCCTGGGAACTTAACATCCCGGGGTACACGATATTTAGGAGGGATCGGCAAGAAAGAAAAGGGGGTGGGGTAGTATTGATGGTGAGAGAAGGGACCGACACGATTGACAGGAAGGATATTAACTCAGAAGATGCGGAATCTATATGGGTAGAACTGAGGAATAGCAAGGGGCAGAAAACGATAGTGGGGGTGGTATATAGGCCTCCAAATAGTAGTGTATAGGTGAGGGAAGGCATTAAAAGAGAAATTAGAAAAGCGTGCAATAAGGGAACAGCCGTCATCATGGGAGACTTTAATTTACATATAGATTGGACGAGTCAAATTGGTAAAAATACAGAGGAGGAGGAATTCCTTGAATGTTTACGGGACGGTTATCTAGACCAATATGTCGAGGAACCAACTCGGGAGCAGGCCATTTTAGACTGGGTATTATGCAATGATAAGGGGCTAATCAACAATCTTGTTGTACGAGGCCCTTTGGGTAGGAGTGATCACAACATGATCGAATTCTCACTCGACATGGAGAGTGATGAAATTAAAACCGAGACCAAGGTCCTGAATTTAAATAAAGGGAATTATGATGGTATGAGACGGGAGTTGAGTAAGATTGATTTGGTGGTTTATGGGGGAGTTGACTGTGGATAGGCAATGGAAAGCATTCACAGATCTAATGGAGAAATCGCAAAAATCGTTTATATCGGTTTGGCATAAAAATAAACCAAAAAAGATGACTCAACCGTGGAGAACAAGGGAAATTAGAGACAGCATTGGGTCCAAAGAGAGAGCATATCAAGTGGCCAAAAAAAGTATCACAACCGAAGACTGGGAGCAGTTCAAGATGCACCAAAGGAGGACAAAGGGATTAATCAAGAGAGCAAAAATAAATTACGAAAGTAAGCTTGCGGCAAATATAAAAACCGACTGCAAAAGCTTTTATAATATGTCAAGAGGAAAAGATTGGTGAAATCCAGAGTAGGTCCTTTGCAGCCAGAATCAGGGGAATATATAATGGGGAATAAGGAAATGGCAGACCAATTAAATTCTTACTTTAGTTCTGTTTTCACAAGAGAGGATACAAATAACCTCCCAAGGACGTTGGGAAACATAGAGACTAATGCAAGGGAGGAACTGAAAGAAATCAGTATCTCTAAGGACATGGACTTGGGGAAATTGATGGGATTGAAGGCAGATAAATCCCAAGGGCCTGATAATCTACATCCTAGGGTACTCAAGGAAGTGGCCATTCAGATAGCAGATGCTTTAAGAATTATTTTCCAGAACTCGATAGACTCAGCATCAGTACCCATGGATTGGAGGGTAGCTAATGTTACCCCACTATTTAAAAAGGGGGGTAGAGAAAAAGCGGGGAATTATCGGCCGGTGAGCCTTACATCAGTAGTGGGCAAAATGATGGAATCCATTATTAAGAATGTAATAGCGGAGCATATGACTAGCAGAGAAGGGATCGGACGGAGTCAACATGGATTTACAAAAGGTAAATCGTGCTTGACAAATCTATTGGAATTCTTTGAGATGGTGACAGGTAAAATAGATGGGGGAGAGCCAGTGGATGTGGTGGACCTGGACTTCCAAAAAGCCTTCGGTAAGGTCCCGCATAAACGACTGGCTTCCAAAATCAAGGCTCATGGGATTGGGGGCAAAGTATTGATGTGGATTGAGAACTGGCTGGCAGGTAGAAGACAGAGAGTTGGGATAAATGGCTCGTTTTCTGAGTGGCAGGCGGTGACCAGTGGGGTACCACAGGGATCTGTACTGGGACCCCAGCTGTTCACAATTTACATTAATGATCTGGATGAGGGGATTGGATGTAATATCTCCAAATTTGCAGATGACACTAAGCTAGGAGGGGTTGTGTGCACGGAAGAGGGGGTCAGGAAGCTCCAGTGTGATTTGGATCAATTGAGGGACTGGGGCAGATCCGTGGCAAATGCACTACAATGTGGATCAATTTGAGGTTATCCACTTTGGTAATACAAATCGGAGGGTAGATTACTATTTGAATGGCAATAGATTAAGAGATGGGGAAGTGCAGAGAGACCTAGGGGTACTTGTACACTAGTCTCTGAAGGTGAGCATGCAGGTACAGAAGGCGGTTAAAAAGGCAAATGGTCTGTTGGCCTTCATATCAAGAGGGTTTGAGTCTAGGAACAAGGATACCTTACTGCAGCTGTACAGGGCCTTAGTGAGACCCCACCTGGAGTATTGTGTGCAGTTTTGGTCACCTTATCGAAGGAAGGATGTTCTTGCAATGGAGGGAGTGCAGAGGCGATTCACCAGGCTGATACCTGGAATGGCAGGAATGACTTATGAGGAAAGCTTGCGCAAATTGGGATTGTACTCGCTGGAGTTTAGAAGATTGAGAGGGGATCTCATAGAGACATATAAAATTCTGGCAGGACTGGACAGAATGGATGCAGATGGGATGTTTCCAATGGAGGGGGAGTCCAGAATCCGGGGCCATGGTTCGAGGATAATAGGCAAACCATTTAGAACCGAGATGAGGAGGAATTTCTTTACCCAGAGGGTGGTGAATCTGTGGAATTCATTGCCACAGAGGGCAGTAGAGGCAGGTTCATTAAATATATTTAAGAGGGAATTAGATCTATTTCTTCAGTATAAGGGTATTAAAGGTTACGGAGAGAAGGCGGGGACGGGGTACTGAACTTTAAGATCAGCCATGATCTCGTTGAATTGCGGAGCAGGCTCGAAGGGTCGAATGACCTACTCCTGCTCCTATCTTCTTTGTTTCTATGTTTGCAACGCTGTTTAATTTGAAGGGAATTTTAAAACCAGCAAATCCAAACACACAGTATTTGTTTATATGGTGACCTGTGATCAGGTCCTCCTTTGGAATCGCCCACCCAGCATGGTTTCCTTCAGCAAAAATCCTGCTTGACAAATCGATTGGAATTCTTTGAGGAAGTGACAAGCGGGTTGGGTAAGGGAGATGCAGTGGATGGTGTATATTTGGATTTTCAGAAGGCATTTGACAAGATGCCCACATGAGGCCACTTAACAAGATAAGAGCCCCCAGAAACCATACTAGTGTGGGTAGAGCATTGGCTGATTGGCAGGAAGCAGAGAGTTAGAATACAGTAAGCGGAACAGTTAGCGTAGCACTTAGCGCAATGCCTTTGTTAGCGCCTGTGATTGGGACCGGGGTTCAAATCCCACACTCTCTGTAAGGATGGGTTATCCCCGAGGGGTTTCCTCCCACCCTTCAAAATGCATCGGAGGTTGTAGGTCAATTGGGTGTAATTGGCCGTAATTGGCCTGTTACCGTGCTGTATGTCTAAATTAAAAATTTAAATTTAACAGGGACCATATTCTGGTTTGTTGCCAGTTGCTAGTGGTGTTCCACGGGGGTCAGTTTGGGGCTGCTTCTTTATATGTTGTATATTAATGATTTGGATGATGGAATGAACGGGTTTGTGACTAAGTTTGCAGATGATACGAAGGGAGGTGGAGGAGCAGGGAATGTTGAGGAAACACAGAGGTTGCAGAAGGACTTGGACAGATGAGGAGAATGGACAGAAAAGTGGCAAATGATATAAATGAAAAGAAATAAATGGGCAGACTATTTTCTAAATGGGGAGAAAATTGAAAAGACCCAGATACAAAGGGACCTGGGAGTCCTTGTGCAGGACGGCCTGAAGATAAATTTGCAGGTTGAGTCGGTGGTGAAGAACGCAAACGCAATGTTGGCATTAATTTCGAGAGGAATATAATCTAAGAGCAGGGATGTGATGTTGAGGCTTTATAAGACCCTGGGGAGACCTCACTTGGAGGATTGTAGCAGTTTTGGGCTCCTCATTTAAGAAAGGATGTGCTAACATTGGAGAGGGTTCAGAGGAGGTTCACAAGGATGATTCCGGGAATGAAAGGGTTATCATATGAGGAGTGTTTGACAGCTCTTGGCCTCTACGTATAGGAATTTAGGAGAATGATGGGGTCTCATTGAAACATTTTGAATGTTGAAAGGCGTGGACAGAATAAATGTAGAAAGGTTGTTTCCCATGGTGGGAGAATCTAGGACAAGGGGTAACAACTTCAGGATTGAAGGTCATCTACTTAGAACAGAGATGCGGAGGAATTTCTGCAGCCAGATGGGGGTGAATCTGTGGAATTTGATGCCATGGGTGGTTGTGGAGGCCGGGTCATTGGATGCATTTAAGGCAGAGATTGACAGGTACTGGATTAGCCAGGTTATCAAAAGTTATGGGGAGAAGACCAGTCGGTGGGGTGCTATTACAATGTTCTGAAGACATTTGGACAGATTTATGGACAGGAAGGATATGGACCACATGTGCACAAATGGGACTGGCCCAGAATGGCAACAATCAAATGGACAAGTTCTCTCAAGCAGATTATTTTTTGCTGAACTTCTAGTCTTATGGTACTTCACTTGGAGTTCAGGTGATAGTAGTGTGCAGTGTTGGAGATTTGTCAATGTTGTGTTGGGAGAGATGGGGATGGGTGTGATGGTGAGGGATAGATGAAGATGTGTTGTGAAGGGTGGTGATGTGTTGGGATGGATGATAATGTGTTGGGACAGGTGGTGATGTATTGTGATTGGTGGTAATGTGTTGAGAAAGGTGGTGATGTGTTGGGATTGATGGAGATGAGTTGTGATAGGTTGGTGATGTGTTGTGATGGGTTGGCGATGTGTTGAGAAAGGTGGTGATGTGTTGGGATGGGTGGTGATGTGTTGGGATGGGTCAGTGATGTGTTGGGATGGGTGGTGATGTGTTGGGATGGGTCAGTGATGTGTTGGGATGGGTAGAGATTTATTGGAATGGGTTGATGATGCTTCTGTCCTCTTGCAGGGTGACCGTGGATTCGATGGCTTGCCTGGACTTCCTGGAGAGAAAGGAAATCGGGTTAGATACAAGCTCTGTTCCACACTTTCCCACCGCTCAGAACTCTGAGAGGATATTTCATGCAATGACTGGTGGTTTATTAGGGTATCTCCTGATGTTCTCCCAGCTTCACTGGCCCTACTAAGAGTTACCAGGATAGTATCTCCAATGACACATGGGAAGCACTTGAGCAGCTGGTCCCTGGCTTGGATCACATCACTCTGCTATGTGTTTTGGTTAGAGACACTGTGAATGGTAGATCGCTAAAGTGATGGTGGAGTTCGACGGGACATGCAGGATTCTGGTGTCGTTCATCAACACAGAGCATACAGGAGCAGATTGCACTTAGTTTAGCCATGTTGGACTTGGAGCACTCTGTGCAGACCTGGTCCCCACACAGTGGAACAGATGTGATTATACTGGAAATAGTGCGGAGGAGAGTCCACTGGATGTTGCCTGGGGCAGAGCAGTTCAGTTATGAGGAGAGTGGAGAGGCTGGGTCTGTTCTCCTTAGAGCAGAGAAGAGGTTGATAAAACCATGAGGGGCAGAGAAGGTCATTAGTCACAGTTTTTATCCCCAAGGTTGGATCTAATTCTGGGCAATGAACCTGATCAGGTAGCAGGCCTCTTGGTGTGGAAGCATTTTGGAGAGAGTCACCATAACTCCCTGAGCTTTAGCATAGCCAAAGGATAGAAGCAGACAAACTGGGAAAGTGTTTAACTGGGGAAGGGCTAATTATGAAAGGATGAGGCAGGAACTAGCGAGAATAAATTGGAAACAGATGTTCAAGAGTGAAATCTCAGAACTCATGTGCAGGAAGTTTAGGGACCACTTGTTGGGTTCAGGATAGGTTTGTCCTACTGGGACAAGAAAAGATGGTAGGAAAAGGTAACCATGGTTGATGAAACAGGTCAGGCAACTAGTCAAGAGGAAGAAGGAAGCAGATGACAGGAATGGCTCATGAGAAGTATATGGTAGCCAGGAAGGAGCTTAAGAAATGACTTGGGAGAGCTGGAAGGGGGCCTGAGAAGACCTTGGGATGTAGGATTAAGGAGAACCCCAAGGTGTTTTATGTGTATGTGAAGAACAAGAATGATGAGAATGAAGGTGGGGCCACTAAAGGATAAAGGAGGCAACGTGTGTCTGGATGTGGAGGAGGTTGGGCGGTCTTGAATGAATACTTTGCTTCAGTATTCACAAGAGAAAAGGACCTTGAGATTAAGGAAGAGGAAGAGTTGAATCAAGGTTGATAAATCCCTGGGGCCGGATGTAAAATACCCCAGGTCACAGTGGGAAGGGAGGGATGAGATACCTGGAGTAGTAGCTATGATCTTTGAGTCCTCTTTGGGTACAAAGGAGGTGCCAGAGGATTAGAGAATGGGAAATGTAGACTCCTTGTTTAAAAAGGTAATAGGGAGAATCCTGGGAATTATAGACCAGTGAATCTTACATTAGTGGCGTGCAAACTAATGGAGAGGATTCTTAAGGACAGAATCTATGAGCATTTGGAGAAGTCCAGCTACTCAAGGATAGTCAGCATGGATTTGTAAAAGGAAGGTCGTGCCTCACGGGCCTAAATTAGTTTTTTGAAGAGGTAACAAAAGAAATTGATGAGGTTAGGGTGGTAGATGTGGTCTCTATGGATGTTAGCAAGGCATTTGACAAGGTCTCCCATGAGAGACTCATCCAGAAAGTCATCAGGCATAGAATCCATGGAACCTTGGCTGTATGGGTTTTTTAAAATTGGCTTGTAGGAAGAAAGCAGAGAGAAAGAAGGAAAGTTTCCTGCTTGGAGGTCAATGACTAGTGGAGGGGCCACAGGGATCTGTTCTGGGACCCCTGCTCTTTGTGATTTTTATAAATGACCTGGATGAAGAGGCGGAAGGATGGGCCAGTAAGTTTGCAAGTGACATGAAGGTTGGAGGAGTTGTGGATGGAGCTGAAGGTTGTTGAAGGTTACAAAAGGATATAGACAGGATGCAGAGTTGAGCAGAAAAGTGGCAGATGGAATTCAATCCGGATAAGTGTGAGGTGATGCATTTTGGAAGGACAAGCCAGAAGGCTAAGTAAGTTACTTAAGAATGCGGATGAACAGAGGGACCTTGGGGGTCCAAATCCATACATCCCTCAAGGTCACCACACAGGTTGATAGGATAGTTAAGAAGGTCTATGGGATGTTGAGCTTCATTAATGGGGGGGATTGAGTTCGAGTGTTGAGAGGTCATGTTGCAACTCTACAACTCTCTGGTGAGACCTCACTTAGAGTATTGTGTTCAGTTCTGGTCACCTCATTACAGGAAGGATGTGGAAGCTATGGAGAGGGGGCAGAGGAGATTTACAGGATATTGCCTGGATTGGGAAACAAGTCTTTTGAGGCAAGGTTAGCAGAGCTGGGACTTTTCTCTCTCGAGTGTAGAAGGATGAAAGGAGACTTATTAGGGGTCTAAGATTATGAGAGGCATAGATAGGGTGGACAGTCAGCGCCAGTTTCCCAGGTAGGAATAGCAAACACCAGAGGACATGTGTGTAAAATGAAGGAAGGAAAATTTAAAGGTTCCATTATTGGAACGTTTTACTACATTTAGAATGTAACAAACCTGAAATCCTTTATCTTTTGTCTACTGTAAGGCAGACAGAGAGTCACCACTTTGTCCAGCACCCCTCACAGAAACCTACAGCACCCATGCTCCTGGGTGGTCTCCCCTCCCAGTACTGACCAGGCCTGAGCCTGCTTAGCTTCCGAGACAATCAGACAATCTCAGGCGTATTCAGACTATTACGTAGGGGAAGCTTCAGGGGTAAGTTTTTTATCCAGAGTTGTGGGGCCTGAAATGCCTTTCTGTGGATGGTGGTGGAGGCTGGAACATTAGGGGTATTTAAGAGACTTTTAAGCAGATACATGGATGGAAAAAAAATAGAGGGTTATGGGTTTAGTACTTTTGTTAAGGAATATATGGGTCGGCACAACATCAAGGGCCGAAGGGCCTGTCCTGTGCTATAGGGTTCTCCGTTCTATGATTCTGAAACTAACTGTATTTTTAAGACGAGGGGGGAAAGATCTTCAGGCACCTGAGAAGCACCTTGTTCACACAGAGCGGGGTGGATCTGTGGAATGAAATGCCACAGGAGGAGGTAGCAATGGAAACAAATAGCACTTGGAAAAGATATTTAAATAGGTAGTCCAGTAGAAAAGTGAGTGGAATACAGGCCAAATGGGGGCAAATAATAAAGGTGCACAAAATGAGGGGAGGCACAGATAGGGTAGATGGTGGGAAACAGCCCTGTTGCAGAGGGGTCGAATACCAAAGACTTCTCCCGTATACCTTAACCCCCTCCCCGGTCTCACTCCTTCCCTATCCCTTGTCTCCCTTCCTCCAGATCCCACTCCCTTCTCTTCCTTCTGCTCTCAGAGACTACTGTTCTTCACCTTCTGCCCTTTCCCATCACTTCAGCTTCTCCCTTCCCACTTCTATCTACCTATTACCTCTCACCTCTTAGCAAGTGTTCCTTCCCCCTCGTCCCTCACTCCCACCCTTCCTCTGTCTCCTCTCCTCCCTCCACTTTTTCTCCCCACCCCTCCTCCATCCTCTCCCCTCTCTCCCCACCCTTCTTCCGACCTCTCCCAAACTCCTTCTCTCCTCCCCTATCTCCCCACCCTTTCTTCAACCTCTCCTGTCCTCCCTCGCTCCCCACCCTTTCTTCGTCCTTTCCTGTCCTCTTCCCTCTCTCACCACCCTTCCTCTGTCCTCCTCTCTGCCCCTCTCCCCACCTTCTTCCATCCTCTCCTCTCCTCCTTCGCTCTCTCTCCCCTTTCTTCCTCCATCCTCACCTCCTCCCCCCTCTCCCAGCCCTTACTCTATCCTCCTCCCCTCTCTCTCCACCTCTTTATTCAGGTCACTGACAGATTTCCCACATTCCTGATGAAGGGCTCAAGGCTGAAACGGTGACTGCCTTTTACTTCCAGTATATGCTGCTTGATCTACTGAGGTTCTCCTGCACTTTTGTGAGCTGAGGTGTAGCAGATTTAGAGAGAATTTAACATAGAGCATTACAGCACAGTACAGGAGCTTCAACCCATGATGTCGTTCTGACCAATGTAAACCTGCACAGCCATCTAATTTTTTCCCTCCTTGTTACAGAATTATGATTAATCTTTAGTTATAAAATATATATTTTTAGTAAAGTCTTTTGGGTGGACAGGGGCACATTTACAGATAGCACAGACCCATACACACAGAAACCATTTTGAAAGTGAAAATGTCTGTTAAGCCATTGTTCTGCTGGAAGCCTGTTTGCAGAAAGAGCAACCAAGGTGCAGAATCCAGCTGGCCTGGGAGATCATGTGATCTTTGCAGGCAGGGGCAGAACTGTTTTGGTCTCAGAGAGGGAGGGAGTGAAACAGAGAGGAGAAACACAGAAATCAGTTCCAGAGGGACACAGCTGGCAAACATTTGGAAGGCTGTCTGGTCAAAGGAGAAGACTGGTTGTCAGAGGTGACCTGAAAGAAAGAGGATCATCTGGAGAACCCTGAAGGGGGCAAGTTTCGTCAGCAAAACTGATTAAACAGGAATCAGGTGTGGATGTCCTGGAACAAAAGGAATCTCTCTCTGAAAACCAACAAGAACCCTCTGGAGTGGTAACCATTTGTCTGTTAAGCACCAAAGACTGGTGAACTTTGTTCATGCTAACTTCTGTGCACAGTACAAGAATTGCCTGCAACCAGAGATTAAACTGTGATCCAAAGAACTTTTCTAATCTTAAATATACATTACACATACCTGCGCTTCGTATTAGAGGGGGGATTAAGTAGGTTAGGTAGGTTAAGTAATAAGTTAAAGTTTAATTCTGTTTCCTTGTTCAATTATAATTTAAAACTACTTTTATTTAAGTGACCCTATGTTGTGGTGCGCATCTATTGGTGCTGGTTTTTGGGGTCCTTTGGGCTCATAACACTTCTCCATTGAGAACTCAAAACAATAGGTGTTGGCTGGAGAAACACCTGTGTACGGTGGGTGTGGCAAGATGGGATAGAGTCTAGACGTGCAATCTCAACCTCTCTGGCCAGACTTTTAAATACTCGTTTTTTAACCCTTTGTTTTCAAGTTTAAACTTTTTAAATTTTAGTTTAAAGTATTAAGGAATTATTATGGCCACTAATGGTAAAAAGACTAAACCTCAAGTTCATAAGAAGTTACATTTTCGAAGTGCTGAAGATCTGGGGCCTAGACGACTTGATGCAGCCCCAGGCTCAATCTCTTCATTGTCTAAACCCCAAAGATCGCCTGTGGGGGTTGAAAAAAAAAATCTATTGCTCACCAAATGAAGGACGGCGCTGGAATTACCCGTTCTCCAGAAGAAGGTGCATGTTCCCAAGAAGTGGACCCCGATTTGGAAGGCCTTTCGATTTCAACGGAGGGAGCATGCAGGAAGATGACTCCATTGTTGGAAATGCATCAGGTAGCATTTCAATCTGAAGAAATCATTTTTCTTTGTGAATTGATGAAAAAACAACGAGATGCGGGGGGGTGACCAGCGGCGACCCCCGAGGAAGTCGGGGTGCCGTCGCTAGGAGTCCAGACCCGCAGTAAAATTTTTTAAATGCCTTTCTGTTGAGTTGCAGCAGGAGCTGCAGTTACCTTGTTCTGCCACCATGTCAGAGAGAACCGAGCCGAGATTTACTGATTCACAGTGCATGCAATTAAATGCTATTGTTCAAGCTGTTATAAAACCTTTGTTGACATCTCAAATGAATGAAATGTTTCATATGAATGCTGGTATAAGTTCAGAATTAAATATGGTTAAGACACATGTGGATGCATCTTATGAAGAATTTTTAAAAATTCAGATTGCATTTTTGGACTGTAAACAACAAGTGACTTCTAACACAGAAAAAGTGTTGAAGGTAGGAAAATCAGTCATAGAACTAGGAGATCGTGAGAAGGAGCTTGAAAGAAAAATAGATTATTTGGAGAATCAAAGCAGAAGGAATAATGTGAAAATTGTTGGTTTGCCAGAAGGTATAGAAGGACAAGACCCTCTTCGTTTCTTTAAAGACTGGATTCCACAAATATTAGGGCAAGAATTTTTCTCTAGGGAATTGGCACTGGAAAGAACCCATAGAGCTTTAAGAAGAACATCCTCAGCTGGTCAACCCCCGAGACTGGTAATAATTCGATGTCTGAGTTATTTGGATAGAGAAGCAATACTTCGACTTGCAGTACAAAATGCGAGACAATGACAAACCCCATTATTGATTCAGAATAGCAGAGTCTTTTTTTTAATCCTGATCTGAGTCTAGATGTCATTCAACGTCGACGTCGATGCAAGCCAGTTAAAGAAGTTTTGTGGCGTAAAGGTTATAAGTCTACTTTTCGTTACCCTGCAGTGTTGAAGGTGTTTTACGGAGACTATGAATTTCGGTTTTTTGAAACTGATTGTGAAGCAATGATTTTTGCAGATTCATTGCTAGATATAAGAGGACAAAGACGTATTTCACCATTATCTCCTAAAGAAAAATCTGGTTGTTCTGGAAATGGAAGAAATGGCAGAAATGGGAAAAACGGGAATGGAAAGAGTCCAACTTCTTCTGAAATGGGATCTTCGAGATTGGAATCTTCTGGATGAAAAGAAGAATTTTCTTCTATTTTTTCTCTTGTTATGATACTTGGATGTTACTGATTGTTTGGGGAGGTAGAGATTTGCACTAAGTTCTTTACTAGTTATCAGCCACAGGTGGGTGACCCACACCCAATCTTTGTTTAGGGGATTACTACCTTTTGGTAGTTTTTTTTGGGGGGGGGGGGTTTTTTTCTTTATTATTTTTTATTTTTTTTAGTTTTTAATTTGATTTTTTTAAATTGGAGGGCCTATATACGTTGATTTGAGTTTTTATATAAAGATATTATTAGTATTTAGTAATAATAGTAGATATGTCAAAGTTAAGGTTTGCTACTTTTAATGTTCGAGGATTAAATAGTGCGATTAAACGTAAGTGAGTCTTGACGTATATTAGGAAATGAAAATTGATCTTGCCTTTTTACAAGAAACACATTTGAATGTGAAGGAAAGCATGAAATTAAAAAGGGATTGGGTTGGGCATGTAGATTCTTCTTCATTTAATTCCATGGCTAAAGGTGTAGCAATTTTGATACATAAAAATTTATCTTTTGAATTACAATCAATGGAGGAAAAGGCAGGATGTATTCTTAAATTGAATTGTAAGATTTTTAGTGAATTTTGGAATTTACTTAATATTTATGCTCTAAATGAAGATGATAAAATATTTATTTCGGATGCATTTTTATGTCTGGGTCAAGCTAATGATAATATTTTAGTTGATGGTGATTTTAATTGTGTTTTGGAACCTTTATTAGATAAATCTCTGAAGAAAGTAAAAAAATCCAAGATGGCAATTCAGGTCCAAGCGTTGATGAAAGATCTTAATTTAGTAGATATTTGGAGATGTCTTAATCCAACAGAGAAAGACTTTTCCTTTTATTTATCTAGACTTGAATCGTTTTCAAGGATTGACTTCTTTTTAGTATCGGCACATTTACAAGGGAAAATACAACAAGCGGAATATAAAAGTAGGGCGATTTCAGATCATTCTCTGTTATATTTTACATATGAAACTTCTGAGAAAAATCAAATAGCTTATCGTTGGAGATTTAATACAATGTTGTTAAAAAAATTTGGAATTTATTGATTTTTTGAAAAAACAAATTAATTTTTTTTGAAAGAAAATTCTAAATCTGTTCAAAGTAAGTTTGTATTATGGGATGCTATGAAAGCCTATTTGAGAGGACAAATAATTAGTTATGCTTCTAAAATAAAAAAGAATCAATTAATTCAGAGTTTTGAATTAGAGAAACAGATCGATGAGTTAGAAAAGGAATTTCAGAAAGATGCCACAGAAGATCAGAAAATAGAATTATCTAGGTTGAAATTGGAATATAATACTTTGGAATCTTATCAATTTGAATGTGTGATTAATAGGACTAAACAATGGTATTACGAATGGGGAGAGAAAGCACATAAGGTATTGGCGTGGCAATTAAAGAAAGAACAGATATCAAGGACTATTAATGCTGTTAGACGGAATTCTCTTATTACTTATAGACATCGTGAGATTAATGATGAATTTTATTCATTTAAAAAGTTATGTACATCTGAAGGAAAAGAGGAAACTGGATCGATTGATTTTTTAAAATCACAGTTGAATTTACCTATATTAGAGGATGGAGATTATACAGGAGTTAGAAGAACCATTTACTGATTCGGAAATTAAAATGGCTATGCTGGAAATGCCAAATGGTAAATCGCCTGGTGATGATGGATTTTCGGTTGAATTTTATAGAATTTTTAATGATGATTTATCTACAGTGTTTGGGGATGTATTACGTCCAGTTGGAGAACATTATGAATTACCTGAGTCTTGTTCTAGTGCTTTAATTACAGTAATTCCTAAAAAAGATAGAGATCCTTTGAAAGTATCTTCATGTAGACCAATTTCGTTGTTAAATGTAGATTATAAAATAATAGCTAAAATATTAGCGAATAGATTGGCTAAATTTTTACCCAAGTTGATTCATATGGATCAAACAGGTTTTATAAAGAATAGATATGCTTCAGATAATATTTTGCGTGTCCTTAGTTTGATTAATAGATTTCGACAATCTTTAGATCACCCGATTGTGATATCCTTAGATACAGAAAAAGCATTTGATAGAGTTGAATGGAATTTTTTGTTTAAAGTTTTGGAGAAATTTAAGTTTGGTGCTTCTTTCATTGGTTGGATTAGGGCTCTATATAGTAAACCAATAGCTAGAGTATTGACTAATGGTTTGATTTCGGAATCTTTTAAGTTAACTCGATCAACTCGTCAAGGTTGTCCTTTATCACCAGCTTTGTTTGCGTTAGTGATTGAACCTTTAGCACAGCTGATAAGACAAAATACACAGATACGAGGTATGAAAGTTTTAGATGAGGAGTATAAAATTAATTTATTTGCTGATGACGTATTGGTGTATTTAATAAACCCAGCTCAGTCACTTTTGCATTTGAAGGAATGTTTAGTACAATATGGACATCTTTCTGGATATAAAGTTAATTGGCAAAAAAGTGAAATATTACCAGTAAGTGAAGGAAAGGTTATTTATTGTGAAAGGGATTAGTTGATTTTGTGTCAATATTAATTTTGGTAGTTGATAATTTATTTTATTCCTTTCTATGTGAATCTTCTTCCAAATGTTGAGCAGATGGTGTAATACTGGTGAATTCCTACATTGCACCAATTTTTCAACCCACTTATAGAGTATATGCTCAGGTATCTTCTCCCCTATTTTAGGATTGAAGAAAGGCCTTGACCATCCTGTAAGTCATACAGGATTGAAATGCAGTAACAAAAGACTGATTATGTTCTCCTTACACAAAAGACGGACATTAGAAAAATGGTTTTGAAGAATTTAGCCACTATGAAAAGAGGACAGATCCTACTCGATGTATTTTCACATGGGCCACTTCATGTAGCCTTTGGGTTTGTGAAATCATTGTGGAAGAAAATGGCCATTTCACTGTCTCTTGAAAAGAAAACAGATGCATCATGTGGAACACAGATTCCAAAACCTCTATTGAAGAGATGAAAAATCTTTCGTATGAAGAAACATTGCTCTGAATACAAATGTACAAGAAATTTGAGTTTTAAAGAGGTCTGATGACTTGATGTTTCAAAATATTTCACAATTGCTTTTAAGCAACAATTTAAAGAAATCTGACGTCTCACACTTGCTCCATAATTGCTCTTGAAGAGGAGTAAAGACTTTGATTTTCAACACGAAAGCTTTCTGATACTGAATTTTAAAACAATCTCTTCTGATTTATGCCTACGATGTAATGGTTTGGGTTGTAACACAGACACCCACCCACCCACCCACCCACCCACACACACACACACACACACACACACACACACACACACACACACACACACACACACACACACACACACACAAAGGTGCATAGTGAGGTTAAGTTAGAGTGAAGTAAGAAGTGTTATGTTATTAATAATTAATTTTTAAAATTGTTTTAAAAATACCATTGCTGCAGATCTAGTACGTAACACCCCCTCACACCCATAACCTACTATTTTTCTTACTTCCATGTGCCAATCTAAGAATCTTTTGAATGCCCATATTGTACCAGACTCCACCACTGCCCTTTGAAGAATAGTTTAACCCCCACTTCCTGTCCCCGCTCCCCATCTCCATCCCCACTCCCCCCTGCCCGAGGGGGGATGGAGACAGAGACTCTCCCCAATGTTTAACCAGCCCTTGGAACTGGGAAATGGGGTTAGTGTGTGGATGGGTTTGACAGACAGCAGGGATAAGGCCTGTTTCTGTGCTCTATCTCCACTGGACGTCAGGATGGAATCCAAGTTTCCGGTGCTGTGAGGGAGACGAGAAACAGAGTTTCCTGTGGACTGTCAGGTGGGACACAGACCTTCAGGTGTGATGAGTGTGTGTTGAGCAGAAGTGGGGAGAGGCAGAGAATGGGGTGACAGCAGTGGGAATGGATTCCATGTCTCTGCACATTCTGCTCCTCTTCTCTTCCTTGTTAATTATTCTGTGCGTATGTTTAATCCGGTGCCTGTGTCCCTAACTGGGGAATCGTAATGTTGAAAGGAGGTTGGGCTTGTGGTGATTTTCCCTGCAAAGTATCAGTGAGTCTCTGGCACTACCAGGCGACGCAGCAGCGTCAGGAGTGAAGTCAATCGGAGGGCTGATGGATTGTTTCTCTGTACAGGGTGAGGCAGGAGCGCAAGGTATTCCCGGAGCTCCAGGAGAGAGTGGCGTGAGGGTGAGTCTCTGTCAATGTGACGGAAGTGCTCTATGATGTAAACGACCCATTCCCTGTCCCCACTCCCCATCCCCGTCCCCACTCCCCATCACCATCCCCATCCCCACTCCCCAACCCCACTGCCTGTTCCCACTCACCATCACCATCCCCATCCCCACTCCCCAACCCCACTGCCTGTTCCCACTCCCCATCACCATCCCCATCCCCGTCCCTGTCCGCACTCCCCGTCCCCACTCTCTGTCCCCGCCCCCACTCCCCGTCACCATCCCCACTCCCCACCACCGTCCCCATCCCCACTCCCCGTCCCTGTCTGCACTCCCCGTCCCCACTCTCCATCCCCACTCCCCATCCCCGTCCCCATCCCCACTCTCCATCCCCACTCCCCGTCCCCACTCCCCATCCCCACTCCCCGTCTCCATCCCTAAATTTAACCCTGTCCCCACACTTACCCCTTGTTCCCATTCTGTAACCTTCCCCTCTCTTCCCCACACCCTGTTCTGTAACCACCCCCTTTCCCCACACTTCATACCCTGTTCTGTGCTTTATTTACCAGGGAGACGATGGAGAGATCGGACCCCGAGGGCTGCCTGGAGAAGCTGTGAGTTACCCTTCTCTAATAATAGGAACAGATGGGACATGGTGACAGTGCATGGCGTTGTGACACATTGATGGGACGGTGATTGTTTGGTCATGGAACAGATGGGAGATGGAACAGGGATTAGTGGGACGCTGATGGGTCATGGTGTTGTGATATGTTAAAAGGATGGTGAGAGGACGGATGGGATGCTAATGGGGTCCTGGGCATCACTGACAGACCACACAGGTTGTTGAAACCTTTGTAACCTGCTGAACTGGAAGTGAACCTGGCCAGAGTAACCCTGGGCCCAAGGTGAGAGTGTGTCAGGCCCTGAGAGGAATGGGGTGACATTGACAGCCAGTCCCAGCCTAAAGGATCTCAGCTCACTGGGGAGGCAGGGGGAGGGGGAACCCAGGGGTGCTTCCTCCGAGTAGGGAAAGTGTGGGGGAAGGGGGAAGGAGAATTCACAGAAGAATTCATAAGGATCAGGGGTTTGGGTGGAGAGTGAGGAGAGTGGTGAAACGAGAGGATATCTAGAAGTCTAGAGGAGTTGATGGTGTCTGGGAAAACAGATTCTTTTCCTTACAAAATAACTTGATTAGCACATTTACAACATTTTGAAATGAGTTGCAACACTGCGTGCCCTGGGTATTGTCCAGCCTGAGGTGCCCACAGGTTGCTGGAAGGCCTCCAGGATGCCCATGGACTTGGTGAGCTCCTTCTCCAGGGATACCCAGGCTTGGACGTATCCTCAGAGGAGGAGCAAGCAGTTGGCTGGGCCGAACCCTCGATGAATTGTCACCTTGGCCAAGCCCAAGAGCAGATCTATGAGTAGCTCCTCCAACCAACCCAACCCCCTCTGCACTGGGTGCCCAAGGATGAGGAACACGATGATGAGGTTGGGACCACCGAGTCTCAGAACATGGATTCAGGCCCCTCACCCCAAAAGGTCCATGCCAATTGTGTTGTTCACCTGAACTCGTCCCATGTGGCCTGCAACCCTCTAAATCTTTCTTAAATTTAAATTTAGACTTACAGCAAAGTAACAGGCCATTTGGCCTATGAGCCAAGTCAACCTTTAACCCCTGGTACATTCTGAACGGCGAGAGGAATCCAGAGTCCTCGGGGAAAACCCACACAGACATGGGGTGAACGTACAAATGCCTTACGGACAGCGCGGGATTCGAATCCCGGTCCCAATCGCTGGTGCTGCAACTCGTTGTGCTAAACCCTGCAGCAACCAGGCCACCCCCAAGTGTCTTCCATGCATTATCATTCTCCACATCTCTATCACTTCCTCTGACAGCTCATTCCACACACTCTGTGATGTAAGGTTTCCTTCAGATCCCTCTCATCTTAAATTCAGGCCCTTGGGTATTTGATATTCGTACCCTGAAAGAAAGACTGTGACCTTACCTATGTCCCTCGTGATTTTATCAATCTCTGGAAGATTCCAGATCTCACAGATCTCATCCTCCATTGGTCCAGAAAGAAAAGGCCCATCCTGTCCAGCATCTCCTGATGACTCGAGCCTGCCAGTCCCAGAGACAACCTGCTGGATCATTTCCACATCCTATCCAGAGCAGGTCTAACACTGGGTGAAATTGAGAGGGGGAAATCACATTGTTGGGATGGTACAAAAGGACCCCTAATCATCGGTGGGATTTAGAGGAGCAAATGTGGTTGGAGATTGCAGATAGCTAAGTGTAAGCGTGTGCGTTTGGGGATATTTAACTCTCCAACGTTGGCTGGGATTGCTGTAGAGAGTCAGGCTGAGACAAGGCAGGTTTTGTGAAGTGTGTCCAGGAAAGTTTTCCCCTGCAACATTCAGATTGCCCAACTGGGAGGTGGAAGAGGTGGAATACTGAACAAGGGGGTCCAGTGGATTGAAATATTTATCATCATGTGTACTGAAATGCACAGATAAATTTGCTTCATTTATTGTCCAGGTGTTGGTTTCTAAAATAAAGCAAATCTTTAGCTACCATCCAGTATTCTGACCCATAACTAAAAGTGGTGTGAATATATCTTGTTACACATATCCTCCACTACCACACATCTGCCCTGACCCCCTCCACCCCCACACCCAACAAGGACAGGGTTCCCCTTGTCCTCACCTACCTCCCCACCAGCCTCTGCGTCCAACACATCCTCCTTCACCATTTACAACACCTACTACGTGATCCCACCACTAGATACATAATCCCCTCCCATCTCTGCCTTCCGTAGGAACCGATCCTGTGGCATTGGTCGACAATGTCATGAAGTGAATGTGCTGTATATAAGAGTTAAGACGTTGGATACTTTGAAACAATTATTATAACCGTATTATGAAAGGTAGAGTAGACTTTTAAATAATTGGTGTGACTTACTAAGAAATTGGTATTGAGACACTCACACAGACAGGTTAGCTGCAACTAACAACATTCCAGAATCACCTTTCCATAAAACCACCTCCTGGTCCCCTGTACACAATAGCCCTATTACCTGCCGTTACACATAATGAGCTGTCAGACTCAGGCCATTCATAAACGGGTACCCACCCAAAAACAGCTAATGGCTCTACAAGCTTGTCAAGCAGAATGTGGAAACATCAGCCTGCAGACCGACCAACTGCACTGATGGCTTTGTTTCAGTGTCTAGAATTCAGCTCACCCTGTTAAAAATAATGAATATGGAGATTGCTGGGGAAGCAACCATTTACATGTGCCAAGAGCCAGGCTATAGGCACTTTCAGGTGTAAACCCACATTTTATACCCATATGCAGCTGTCAGGAGGCCACCTGAAAGCGCAGGAGGTGCCTGCGAGGCGCCCTTTGTGACCCTCCACCGGGAGGGATAATCGCCGGAGCACTGAGGACCCCCCGGCACCTGAAAGCGGCTGCTAAGGCGATGACACACCTGACAGCCCCCCTCCCCACTGCCCCTACCCCCCAGCGCAGGTCGTCAGGGCAGGGGCATCCGGCGCGGGCTGTCAGCGCTGGGGTGGCAGGCACGGGATGCTGGGGCCAGTAGCCAGACTGTGAGCACCCAGTCACCAGGCATCCTGTCAGTGAGCACCCAATAACTGAGGAGCTCCACCATTGGATTGGATGGTTCTCTAGGCTTGAAGGGACTGTACTGGGCTAGTGACTGGAGGGGCTGAATGGCCCACTTCCCCTTCTCTTTCTCCCATTCTTTTAAAAACCTGATGGTGGGTGGAGGTGGCCCATCCCCAATAACCGACCCCTTTTGTTGTTTGCCCGTGTGTCTAATAAACATTTGTCTCTCACTTCCTACAGGGGCCCAGAGGACTTCTCGGCCCTCGAGGATCTCCAGGACCCCCAGGACAACCGGTAAGCATCAGGCTGTTGCTCAGAACCATTGTCTCCTATTGCTGAACGACAGGGGACATGGAGGGGGGGTGTTAGCTTGGGCTGGGGATTGTATGTCGAGGAAACTATGGGACAGGTTGGTGAGGGGGTAGGGTGGGATGCAGAGTAGGGGGTAGGGACTCACTGAGCCAGAACAAGCTTGGAGGGCATCGTGGCTTCTCTGTGCCAATGTTGTAGAGGAAAAGAATCATAACCATCAAATACTGGTGGAGCTAATGAGTGTTTCACTAATTGTATTCTTCCAGGGACCTCCTGGCTTGGATGGGCCTCAGGGATCCAAAGGGAACATGGTAAGTGTATCTACATCATGGTCAGAGGTGAAGTGGGAACAGTCCCTTCACCCTTCAGGCTGCCCATCACACGCCCATCAGCACTAATCCGTTTGTCAGTATGGGTTCTCACTGTCTGTGCTTTTGTGATTCAAATGCTGGTCCACACCAACCATTCTCAACATTTTCTTTGGCTCTGCCCCCTGAGAACTCTGCTCAAAGTCTATGGGTCCACTTCCCTTTGAAGCTGTTGTTTAGTTGGCTTCTTCCAGACTTCTTTCCTACAGATTACGTATGAACGTAGAATTTCAGTCCATGTTACCCTTTTGACAATGTCTGTTCGAGACGATCCTGCCTGAGAGGTCTGAAACACTGATTGAAGGACTGATGGGCTCTACAACATTGACTGGGAGAGTGATGGGGCCTAGAACACTTACTGAGAGTGACGGGGGTCTAGAACACTGACTGGGAGAGTGATGGGGCCTAGAATGAACCGACTAAGATCGTGATGTGGTCTAGAAAGCATGGAATGTGGGAGTGATGCAGTCTAGAATGCACTGTCTTTGGGAGTGATGGGGTCTAGAACACTAAAAGAGAATGATGGGGTCTAGAATGCACTGACTGAGGCTGTGATGGGGTCTAGAACACTGACTGAGAGAGTGATGGGGCCTAGAACACTAACACTGACAGAGTGATGGGATCTAGAATGATGAGTAAGGGGGTAATAGGGTTTAGAACACTGAGTGAAGGAGTGATTGGGTCTAGAACACACTGTCTGAGGGAGTGATGGGATCTAATACACTAACTTAGAGAGTGATGGGTCTAGAATGCACTGACGGTGGGAGTGATGGTTTCTAGAATTCACTGACTGAGTGGTTGATGGGGTCTAGAACACACTGACTGAGGGAGTGATGTGGTCTAGAACTCACTGACTGAGTGATCGATGGGATATAGAATGCACTGTCTGAGGGAGTGATGTGATCTAGAAAGCACTGACTGAGGGAGTGTTGTGGTCTAGAATGTTCTGTTTGAGGTTGCGATGGGGTCAAGAACTTATTGACTGAAAGTTGATAGGATATAGAATACACTGGCTGTGGGAGGTATGGTGTCTAGAGCGCACTGACTGAGGGAGTGATGGGGTCTAGAATGCACTTTTGAGTCAGTGATGGGGTCTAGAATGAACTGACTAAGGATGTGATGGGATCAAGAATGCACTGACTGAGAGCGTGAAGTAGTCTAGACCTCACTGACTGAGAGAGTGATGGGTCTAGAATGCACTGACTGAGGGAGTGATGGGGCCTAGAACGAACTGACCAAGGGAGTGATGGGGCCTAGAACGAACTGACCAAGGGAGTGGTGGGGCCTAGAACGAACTGACCAAGGGAGTGATGGGCTCTAGAAAGCACGGACTGTGGGAGTGATGGAGTCTAGAACACTGACTGAGGGAGTGATGTGATCTAGAACACTACCTGAGAGTGTGATAGGTCTAGAACTCGTTTTCTGAAGGAGTGGTGGGTTCTGGAACACACTGACTGGGGGAGTGATGGGATCTAGAATGCACTGATTGAGGGAGTGAAGGCATCTAGAAAACATTGACTGAGGGAGTGGTAGGTTCTGGAACACACTGACTGGGAATGGTGGTGTCTAGAACACATTGACTGAGAGAGTGATGGGGTCTAGAATGAACTGACTAAGGGAGTGATAGAATCTAGAACTCACTGTCTGAGGGATTGGTGGTGCATAGAAAGCACTGACTTTGGGAGTGATGGTGTCTAGAACACACCATCTGAGGTTGCGATGAGGTCTTGAACTCATTGACTGAGGGATTGATGGGATATAGAATTCACTGCCTGTAGGAGTGATGGGGTCTAGAACACAGTCTGAAGGAGTGATGTGGTCTAGAATGCACTGACTGAGGGAATGATGGGGTCTAGAACTCACTGTCTGAGGGTGTGTTGGGGTCTACAACAGTGATTCAGGGAATGATGGAATCTAGAATGCACTGACAGAGGGAGTGATAGGATTTAGAATGAACTGACTAAAGGATTGATGGGGTCTAAAAGCACTGACTGAGGGAGTGAAGGCATCTAGAACACATTGTCTGAGGGAGTTGTGGGTTCTGGAACGCACTGACTGAGGGAGTGATGGAGTGTAAAACACACTGTCTGAGGGAGTGGTGTGTTGTGGAACACACTGACTAAGGGAATGATGTGGTCCAGAACTTGCTGACTAAGGGATTGATGGGATATAGAATGCATTGTCTGAGGGAGTGATGGGATTTAGAATGCACTGACTGAGGGAGTGTTGTGGTCTAGAATGTTCTGTCTGAGTGAGTGACGGGGGTCTAGAACACTGAATGAGGGAGTGATGGGGTATAGAATGCAATGTCTAAGGGACTGATAGAGTCTACAATGGATTTACTGAGGGAATGATGGGGTGTAGGACGCACTGACTGATGGAGGGATGGAGTGCTGGGGTATAGAACGCATTCACTGAGGGTGTGACGGAGTCTAGAAGTCACTGACTGAGGGAGTTATGGGGTCTAGATCTCACTGACTAAGGGTGTGTTGGGGTCTACAACACTGATTCAGGGTTTAATGGACTCCAGAATGCACTGACTGAGTGAGTGATGGGTTCTAGAACAATAACCGAGGGAGTGATTGGGTCTAGAACACACTGACCGAGAGAGCGCTGGGGCTGAGAAGACTGACTGAGAGAGTGATGGGGTCTAGAAAATTGACTGGGAGAGTGATGGGGCCTAGAACAAAATACTGAGAGCAAGGGGGTCTAGAACACTGACTGAGAGAGTGATGGGGCCTAGAACACTGACACTGACTGAGAGTGATGGGATCTAGAATGATGAGTAAGGGGATAATAGGGTTTAGAACACTGAGTGAAGGAGTGATGGGGTCTAGAACATACTGACGGAAGGATTGGTGGTGCATAGAAAGCACTAACTTTGGGAGTGATGGTGTCTAGAATGCACTGACTGAGGGAGTGATGGGGTCTAGAATGCAATGCCTGAGGGAGTGATGGGTTCTAGAACACTAACGGAGAGTGATGGGTCTAGAATGCACTGACTGAGGGAGTGATGGGGTCTAAAACACTAATTTAGAGTGTGATGGGTCTAGAATGCACTGACTGAGAGTAATGGGGTCTAGAATGAACTGCCTGAGGGAGTGATGGGGTCTAGAACACTAATGGAGAGTGATGGGTCTAGAATGCACTGACTGAGGGTGTGTTTGTTTCTAGAATGCACTGTCTGAGGGAGTGGTTAGATTTGGAACACACTGGCTGAGGGAGTGATGGGTCTAGAAAGCACTGACTGTGGGAGTGATAGTGTCTAGAACGCACTGACTGAGGGAGTGATGGGGTCTAGAACGCACTGACTGAGGGAGTGATGGGACCCAGAACGAACCGACTAAGGGCATGATGCGGTCTAGAAAGCACTGACTGAGGGTGTGACAGGGCCTAGAACACTGAATGAGGATGTAATGTGGTCTAGAATGCACTGTCTTCAGGAGTGATGGGGTCTCAAACACTAACTTAGAGAGTGATGGGTCTAGAATGCACTGACTGAGGGAGTGATGGGGTCTAAACACTAACTTAGAGTGTGATGGGTCTAGAATGCACTGAGGGAGTGATGGGGTCTAAACACTAACTTAGAGAATGATGGGTCTAGAATGCATTGACTGAGGGAGTGATGGGGTCTAGAATGCAATGACCGAGGGAGTGATGGGTTCTAGAACACTCTCTTTGAGGGTGTGACAGGTCCTAGAATTCACTGTCTGAGGGAGTGATGGGATCTAGAACACACTGAGGGAGTTTTTGGTTCACGCCCTTTCTGAGGGAGTGATTTGGTGTAGAACTGAAGTGAGTAGTGATGGGGTCTAGAATGCAATGTCTGAGGGAGTGATGGGCTCTAGAATACTGACTGAGGTAGTGATGAGGTCTATAACATTGACTGAGGGAATGATAGGGTCTAGAACATTGACTGAGGTAGTGATGGGGTCTAGAACACACTGACTGATGGTGATGTCTAGCACTGTTGTTCCTGAGGGAAGGATAGAGACAAAACCAGCACCAGACTCTATAGATTTTGATAATTCCAATTCCCTGATTGATGTGCTGGGTAATGGAACTAGGTTGGAAGATCACGAAGGCAAGTACTGGCCTGATGGGCCGATAGTCTGGTTTTTGTGCTGTCTGAAGCTGCGATATTCTTCAGAGGCGTCCACATCAGACTGGGCGACTGCTTGGTTGAGTCCATCACTACCTGGTACCACCAATGCCCCATCGAAACCAGGGTCAGTCTAAATGTAAACCTGAGCAACATCACATTCTCCCCAGACTCCTTCAGCCCCAACAACATGAGCACAGCATTTTCCAGTATGTTACTCTATCAGTATCGGTGTACTTTCCCCACCTGTGTGGCTGCATCAAGTCAGAATTTTGTGCATCTGTACAATGTACAATAAACTGTCGTAACATCACCTCTTTTTGGGGAACAGCACCTCATCTTTTGACTGGGCCCCCTCCAACCAGATGGTATTAACATCAACTTCTCTGCCTTTCACTAAAACCACCCCCCCTCACTTCCAACCCGTCACCTTCCCCCAGTTCTGTCTCTCCCTTCCCCACAGACATGATTAATTCTCACCTCTCTCCTTATCATATCCAATTAAGACCTTTTGTGGATCTGGATTCCTTCCCCAGCCAATATTGTCTGAATTCTGAGACTTCCTGCTTCTCACTCATTCTGCTTCTTCCTTGAAGAAGGGCTCAGGCCTGAAACATTGGCAATATATCTTTGTCTCCTGTAGACAGTGGTAGACTGGCTGAGTTCCTACAGCATTTCAGTGTTTTTACACCCCCCCCCCCACCCCCTCTACTCACTTTCTTGGATCCCCTCTCTCCTTATGTGCTCCCATCTCACTTCTCCCACTAACCTTGTCACACCCCCCAGTCCCGTGTCTCTTCCTCTACCCACCCCTCCACCTCCCCCACTCTATCCTGCCCAGCCCCCTCCATCTCTCTCCATGGATTCTACCTGACTCACTGTCTCTCTCCAAGCCTCTCTCTTTGTTCCCTCAATTTCAGCCAGTCCGTAATGTTGTGTTCCAGTCCCTGTGAGGTTCCTCCACACCAAGGTCTAAATGATCACTCATTAGTGGATAACTATGCCTCCTCATTGATCTCCATCCTTGAGCCAGATCCTGGCGGTCCCTCTGCGTCCTCATGCACTGCTCGGCCTGCTGAGTTGCTGCCCCAGATTCCAGCCTCTCTGCTTTGTCCAGGAGTGACAGGGATGAGATATGTGGGATTTGCTGCGGGCGGGGTGGAGCGGTGCTGAGGGCAGAGCATGTTAACCAAGACTATTACCAACACATCCAGGCACCATTCCCAGCACCACCCCACCTCTCTCTTCCCCATACATCCAACTGCCTCGGGACTTCATTCTGACCTGAGCCCTCTGGGTGGGGGAGTTGGGGAAGAGAATGCCACTGGCTCACCCTCTCCAGGTGAAGAAATATCTTTTGAGTGAAACAGCCTCCTTCTTGAATCCCAGAAGAGGTTTTAATAATTCAATGAATATCTTGTTCTTCCAGAGAACACAGAACTGGAACAAAGGAGTGGGAAGGGAGGGAGTGGGATGAGGGGAGTTGGGGAAGGGGAGAGGGAGGGAGTGGGAAGAGGGGGAGTTGGGGAAGGGGAGAAGGAGGCAGTGAGGAGGAAGGGGAATGGGGAAAGAGATTGGGATGAGGCAGAGGGGAGGAGGGGGAGTGGTGGGAGCTGGAGTGGGCCGAGGAGAGAATGGGATGAGAGGGATGTGGAGGAGGGGATTTACACACTGTACCATCTCTGTGACAATAACCCTCTCTCTCGGATCTGCAGGGGCCACAAGGAGAACCGGGCCCTGCAGGACAGCAGGGAATCCCAGGGCCCCAGGTGAGTGTGGGCTTGTGGAGAGACAGGATTGGGAGGGGGGAGTTGATTTGATGAGGCGGGAGACTGAATGTGATGTTGGGAGGGGCTTGAGTGATTGATTGAGTGATGTTGAGGTGGTTTGAGGGAGGGCTGGGGATGGGTGAAGGGCCAGGGTTGGCGAGGAGGGGTTCAGGGAGACTGAGGGGTCAGAGTCGGGAGGGGTCAATGGTCAGAGTTCAGGGAGGAGAGAGGGGAGATTGATGGGGTGGTGCGTTGAGGTCGGGTTGGTTGTCCTGAAGTGTGGGAGTGAGAGGTAGGATGGCATTGGGTGGAAGTAAAGGGGGTGTGGATGGAGGGAGGGTAGGGGACAGGGGCTGCCTTGCTCCCTCCTCCTTACACCCACGCATCCCTCCTCCATCCCTCGTTCCTCCCTCATTCCACCTCCTTACAATCCCATCCCCCTTCCTCCCTGCCCCATCCTTCCCTCCCTCCCTCCCTCCCTCCCTCCCTCCCTCCCAGTGACAGAACAGTGGGTTGCATGGCCAAATACCTGTCCCCACCTGCACCTAGGCCAGTTCTCAGTGACCCATCTGTCTCTCCCTTCACCAGGGTCTCCCTGGACCTCAAGGCACGATTGGACCACCTGGTGCCAAGGTAAGTGTGACGTCGCCCATCACTGCTTCCAGAAGGTGAGCACAGGCCAGGTTTCGGGATGTTTTCTAACACCTTCTGCTGACGTTCTTCCCACAGGGTCCTCAGGGCAAAGCTGGCCTGGCAGGTCTGCGTGGAGCTGATGGAGCACCGGTGAGTGAGGTCTCCTTCCTGGAGGAATGTTGCAGGCAGCAGCCTGCTGGCTCTGATCATCACTGCAGAGCAAAGGCTGGGGGAACCATCCCCAGAGGACGTGGGTTAATGGTGAAAGGGGAAGACTATAGGGGGAACATGAGAGGTACCTTCGTCACATAGAGAGTGGTGGGAGTGTGGAACAAGCTGAGGTGGTGGATAAGAGCTCGATTTTAACATTTAAAAAGAATTTGGGCTGGGATGTGGATGGGAGAAGGATGGAGGACTATGGACTGGGTACAGGTCAGTGGAACTAGGGAGAATAATAGTCTGGCACAGACTAGATGGGGCGAAGTGGTCTGTTTCTGTGCTGTAATGTTCTGTGGTTCTATAGGTTTAAGTGAACTGCTGATGCCCTGGGGGTATGGATAACGGGAAGGCCAACACCATAACAAGTGGGGCCCAAGGGAGGAACAGAGGAACCTTGGTATCTGAGGGTCCTTCAGGTGACAGCCCAAGTATCAGGGTGGTGAAGAAGACATGTGGGGTTTGCCAGGGCTTGGAGAATAAGAGCAGGGAATTTATGGTGCAACTTGATAAAATTTCAGTGAGCACACTGCTGGAGTACTGATGCATTTTGGGGGTAGAATGGAGAGACCCAGGAGTACAGGGACAGAGTTCTCGTAAAATGATGATATGATTAGGCAGGGTGGTGAAGAGACCATCTGGATTTCATTAGCTGAGGGACTCAGTATACAAGCTGAGATGTTCTGTTTATTGGACTGCACTCAGAGAACTGTGTACAGTTCTAGTCACCAACCATGGGCAAGGTGCAAAGAAATTCACTAGGATTTGTGGGCATGAGTTACAAGGAGAGATCATACAGGCTGAATGTTCCCCTGGATCAAAGGAGGTTGAGATTATGGAAGGCATCAATCGGGACAATAGCTAGAGTCTGCTTGCCATGGTAGGGTGTCTAAAACTAGAGGGCATAGGCTAAGGAGAGAGGGAGGAGGTTGAAGGGGAATCTGAGGGGTAACTTGTTCACACAAAGGGTAGTTGGTGTCTGGAATGAGCTACCAGAGGAGATAAGAGGAATGGTCAGTAACAACATTGAAGGGTCATCTGGACAGGTCCTTGAATGTACAGGGCACCAAGGGTATCAAATGAATTTTTTTTCTGAATTTGGCCACAGGTTTTTTTCTTTGGTTTTTTCGCCTCCCCCAGGAGCCACATTACCAGCATAGTAGAGCAGAGAGTGACAGTAAATCTAAAAGGAGAAGCGGCAATAGATAGAAAGGAGTGGAGAAAGAGAGAGAGGGACAGAACTAGAGAGAGACAGAGGAGAGAGAGGGAGTGAGTGTTGGGTACAGCAGCCAAGGCAGGGGAAAGCTCCTCTGGATGAACCGGATCATTCAAGAGGCAGAGGGGGTGATCGACAAGAGTTGCAGGGGCACAGTCACACCTGGGCGGCAGGAGAAGGGTAGACGGGTGACAGTCAGGAGAGGGAAAGGGTCCAGACAAGCAATGCAGGGCACCCTTGTGACTGCGACCCTCAATAACAAGTATACTGTTTTGCATACTTTTGGGGTGATGACCTACCAGGCGCAAGCCACAGAGATCAGGTCTCTGGAACAGAGTCCAGTCCTGTGGATAAGAAGAGGAGAAGAGCTGAGCTGTAGTGATAGGGAATTCCTCATTAAGGGGGACAGATGAGAGGCTCTGTGGAAGGGATCGAGTATCCCGAATGGTCTGTTGCCTCCCTGGTGCCAGGGTCTGAGATATCTCAGATCTAGTTCATGGAGTTTTCAAGAGGGAGGGTGAGCAGTCAGATGTGGTGGTCCATGTAGGGACCAATGGTTATTGGTTAGGAAGGGTGAGGAGGTGATGTAAGGACAGTTCCACAAGTTAGGCGCTTGGATGATAGGATCCCAAGGTAGTGATCTCAGGATTGCTTCCTGTGCTATGTGCTACTGAGGTTAGAAATAGGAGGATAATGCAGCTTAACACATGGTAAAGACATGGTGCAGGAGGGAGGGCTTCAGATTCCTGGATCATTTGGCTCTTCTAGGGAAGGTGGGACCTGCTCCAACAGGATAGTTTGCATCTGAACTGGAGGGGACTAATATCTTTGTGGGAAAGTTTGCTGGTGCTGCTCTGGTGGGTTTAAACTAGATTTGCAGGGGGAGGGGAAACCAGAGTGCCAGAGCAGATGGAGGAGGGAAAAATTGATGTGAAAATTGCATGCACCATTAGAAGTCACTGGGTTGTACATGGTGGAAATGTTCTCAGGTGAATCTATTTCAATGCAAGGAGTGTTGTAGGAAAAGAAGATGAGCTTAGAGAGTGAGTTGACATGTGGAATTATGACATTGTGGCCATTATTTAAACTTGGATGCAGGAGGGGCAGGACTGGCAGCTCAATGTTCTGGGCTTCATTGCTTCAGATGCGGTAGAATGGGGTTGGGGGGGGTAATGTAAGGGGGAGGAGTGGCATTGCTCATCAGGGAAAATATCACAGCTGTGCTCGGGCAGGACAGACCAGAGGGCTCGTCTCCTGAGGCTATATAGGTGGAACTGAGGAACTGGAAAAAAAATGACCACACTCATCGGGCTGTATTCTTCTTTGGCTTGGCTTCGCGGATGAAAATTTATGGAGGGGTAATGTCCACGTCACCTGCAGGCTCGTTTGTAGCTGACAAGTCCGATGCAGGACAGGCAGACACGGTTGCAGCGGTTCCAAGGGAAAATTGGTTGGTTGGGGTTGGGTGTTGGGTTTTTCCTCCTTTGTCTTTTGTCAGTGAGGTGGGCTCTGCGGTCTTCTTCAAAGGAGGTTTCTGCCCGCCGAACTGTGAGGCGCCAAGATGCACGTTTGAGGCAATATCAGCCCACTGGCGGTGGTCAATGTGACAGGCACCAAGAGATTTTTTTAGACAGTCCTTGTACCTCTTCTTTAGTGCACCTCTGACATGGTGGCCAGTGGAGAGATCGCCATAGAACACGATCTTGGGAAGGCGATGGTCCTCCATTCTGGAGCCGTGACCTACCCAGGGCAGGGTTGGATCTTCAGCAGCGTGGATTCGATGCTGTCGGCCTCTGCCATCTCGAGTACTTCGATGTTAGGGATGAAGTCGCTCCAATGAATGTTGAGGATGGAGCGGAGACAACGCTGGTGGAAGCGTTCTAGGAGCCGTAGGTGATGCCGGTAGAGGACCCATGATTCGGAGCCGAACAGGAGTGTGGGTATGACAACAGCTCTGTATACGCTAATCTTTGTGAGGTTTTTCAGTTGGTTGTTTTTCCAGACATTTTTGTGTAGTCTTCCAAAGGCGCTATTTGCCTTGGTGAGTCTGTTGTCTATCTCGTTGTTGATCCTTGCATCCGATGAAATGGTGCAGCCGAGATAGGTAAATTGGTTGACCGTTTTGAGTTTTGTGTGCCCGATGGAGATGTGGGGGGGCTGGTAGTCATGGTGGGGAGCTGGCTGATGGAGGACCTCAGTTTTCTTCAGGCTGACTTCCAGGCCAAACATTTTGGCAGTTTCCGCAAAACAGGGCGTCAAGTGCTGAAGAGCTGGCTCTGAATGGGCAACTAAAGAGGCATCGTCTGCAAAGAGTAGTTCGCGGACAAGTTGCTCTTGTGTCTTGGTGTGAGCTTGCAGGCGCCTCAGATTGAAGGGACTGCCATCTGTGCAGTACCGGATGTAAACAACGCCTTCATTGTTGAGGTCTTTCATGGCTTGTTTCAGCATCATGCTGAAGAAGATTGAAAAGAGGGTTGGTGCAAGAACACAGCCTTGCTTCACGCCATTGTTAATGGAGAAGGGTTCAGAGAGCGCATTGCTGTATCTGACCCGACCTTGTAGGTTTTTGTGCAGTTGGATAACCATGTTGAGGAACTGTGGGGGACATCCAATGCGCTCTAGTATTTGCCAAAGCCCTTTCCTGCTCACGGTGTCGAAGGCTTTGGTGAGGTCAACAAAGGTGATGTAGAGTCCTTTGTTTTGTTCTCTGCACTTTCCTTGGAGCTGTCTGAGGGCAAAGACCATGTCAGTAGCTCCTTTGTTTGCGCGAAAGCCGCACTGTGATTCTGGGAGAACATTTTCGGCGACACTAGGTATTATTCTATTTTGGAGAATCCTAGCGAAGATTTTGCCTGCAATGAAGAGCAGCGTGATTCCCCTGTAGTTTGAGCAGTCTGATTTCTCGCCTTTGTTTTTGTACAGGGTGATGATGATGGCATCACGAAGGTCTTGAGGCAGCTTTCCTTGGTCCCAGCAGAGATTGAAAAACTCATGCAATTTGGCTGTATTATAGACTGTCAAATAGTCAACGAGAATTGGAGGAGCAAATCTGTAGAGAGATAGCAAACAGCTGCAGGAAACACAAGGTTGTGATAGTCGGGGATTTTAATTTTCCAAATATTGACTGGGACTCCCACACTGTAAAAGGGCTGGAATACTTGGAGTTTGTCAAATGTGTTCAGGAAAGTTTTCTAAATCAATAGATAGAGGTTCCAACTAGAGAGAGTGCAAAACTGGATCTCCTATTAGGGAACGAGACAGGACAGGTGACATGTTTGTGTTCAGTGATCATTAGTTTCAAGTTAATTATGGAGAAGGATGGGTCTGGGCCTCGGGTTGAGATTCTAAATTGGAGAAAGGCCAATTTTGAGGAAATGAGAAAGGATCTAAAATGTGTGGATTGGGAGAAGTTGTTTTCAGGCAAGGATGTGTGAGGAAAGTGGAGGACCTTCAAAGGGGAAATTTTGAGAGAACAGAGTTTGTATGTTCCTGTCAGGATTAAGGGCAAGGTTAGCAGACAGAGGAACCTTGGTTTTTGAGGGTTATTGGAGATCTGGTTTGAAAGAAGAGAGAGGTGTATAACAGGTAAAGGGAACATGGAGCAAATGAGGTACTTGAGGAGTATAAAAAATGCAAGAAAAACCTGAAAAAGAAATCAGGAGGGTAAAGAAGACACGAGGTTGCTTTGGCAGAGAATGTGAAAGAAAATCCTCAGGGTTTCTACAGTTAGATTAAGAGCAAAAGGATAGTAAGGGACAAAATTGATCCCCTTGAAGATCAGAGTGGTCGGCTTTGTATGGAGCCAAAAGAGATGGGGGAGATTGTAATTTTTTTTTCATCAGTATTCACTCAGGAAACAGGCACAGAGTCGTGGGAAGTAAGGAAGACAAGTAGTGAGAATGTGGAACCTGTACAGATTAAAGAGGAGGAAGTGCTTGCTGTCTGAAAGCAAATAAGGGTGGATAAATCCCCAGGGCTTGACAAGATATTCCCTCGGGTCTTGAGGGAAGCTGGTGTAGAAATTGCAAGGGATCTGGCAGAAATATTTAAAATGTCTTTATCCATGGGTGAGGTGCCGGAGGATTGGAGGGTAGCTCACATTGTTCCATTGTTTAAAATAGGCTCCAAAAATAACCCTGCAAATTATCAGCCTGTGAGCCTGACGTCAGTAGTAGATAAATTATTGGAAGGTGTTCTGAGAGATCGGATGTACAATTATTTGGATAGTCAGGGACTGATTATGGATAGTCAACAAGGCTTTGTGCATGGTGGGTCATGTTTAACTAATTTTATAGTGTTTTTCGAGGAGGTTACCAGGAAAGTTGATGAAGGAAAGGCTGTGGATGTTGTCTACATGGACTTTAGTAAGGACTTTGACAAGGTCCCACATGGGAGGTTAGTCAGGAAGATTCAGACACGAGGTATTCATGGTGAATAGTGAACTGGATTCGACGATCGCTGGACAGGAGAAGCCAGAGAGTAGTGGTGGATGATGCTTCTCAAACTGGAGGCCTGTGACTAGTGTGGCTCAGGGATCGGTGCTGGGACCATTGTTGTTTGTTGTCTATATCAATGATCTGGATGATAATGTGGTAAATTGGATCAGCAAGTTTATAGATGACTCTAAGATTGGACGTCTTGTGGACAGTGAAGGAGGTTTTCAAAGCTGCAGAGGGAACTGGAGCAGCTGGAAAACGGGCTGCAAAATGGGAGATGGAATTTAATGGAGACAAGTGTGAGGTGTTGCATTTTGGAAGGACAAACCAAGAAAGGACGTACACGGTAAATGGTCAGGCACTGAGGAGTGCGGGAGAACAGAGGGACCGGGGAATACACAATTCCCTGAAAGTGGCATCACAGGTGGATAGGGTTTTCGCATATTGGCCTTCATAAATCACAGTATTGAGTACAAGAGATGGGTTGTTACGGTAAAGTTGTATAAGACATTGGTGAGGCAAAATTTGGAGTATTGTGTGCAGTTTTGGTCACCAAACTACAGGAAGGATATCAGTAAGATATAAAGAGTGCACAGAAGATTTACTAGGATGTTGCCCGGACTTCAGGAACTGAGTTACAGGGAAAGGTTAAACAGGTTAGGACTTTATTCCCTGGAGTGTAGAAGAATGAGGGGAGAATTGATCGAGGGATTTAAAATTATGAGGGGGACAGACAGAGTAAATGTAGGTAGGCTTTTTCCACTGAGGGTGGGCAAGATACAAACCAGAGGACATGGGTTAAGAGTGAAAGGGGAAAAGTTTAGGGGAACATGAGGGGAAAGTTCTTCACATAGAGAGTGGTGGGAGTGTGGAACGAGCTGCCAGCTGAAGTGGTGAATGTGGGCTCAATTATAACATTTAAGAATTTGGACAGGTACATGGATGGGAGAGGTATGGAGAACTATGGACTGAGTGCAGGTCAGTGGGACTAGGTAAGAAAAAGTGGTTCGGCACAGAGTAGAAGGGCCAAAGTAGACTGTTTCTGTGCTGTGATTTTTCTATGGATCTATGATATGGAGGCAAGTGGGATTACTCTTGATAGACATGCTGGTTAGCATAGAAATGGTGGGCCGGTAGGCCTGTTTCTGTGCTGAATAACTTTGAAACTATGACCTCCTCTGACACCTCAGTCTATGTAACCACCACTCCTCTGTGCGGAAAAGCTGGCCACATAAAATCTCCTTCAAATTTCTCCCCTCTCAGCCTATCCTGTTCCCCATTTCTGACATTCCTATCTATGTACCTCATAATTTTACAAACCTCCATAAGGTTACGCCTCAACCTCTTACATCCAGTGAGAATAAACCCAGCCTCTCCAATCTCTCCTTACATCAACATCCTGGTGACTCTCTTCTACGTGCTCTCTATCACTACCACACCCTTCCTGCAGTGTGAAGACCAGAACTGTCCACAGACCTCTGAGTGCAGCCTGACCAATATTTTGTCAAGCTGCAACATGATGGTCCAGCTCTTACACCCCCTTGGCATGTGAATAGGAACACAAACACACCTTCTTCACTACCCTATCCACCTGTGTCCCACTTTCACAGAGCTCTGGACTTGCACCCCAAAGATCCCTTTGTACTTCAACACTCCTGAGGTCCCTGGCATTTCCTGAAAGGGTCCTGTTACTGTTTGATGTCCTGTACTTGTCTGCATTACAGACAGCCCGGTTAGTGTAGCAGTTAGCGCATCACTATCACAGCGCCAGCGATTGGGACCGGGGTTCAAGTCCCATGCTGTCTGTAAAGAGTTTGTACATTCTCCCCGTGATTGTGTGGGTTGTTTTTTGCTTGGGGGAGTTCCAGTTTCCTCCCACCCTCCAAAATGAACCAGGAATGTAGGTCATTTGGGTGTGATTGGGCAGCTCGGGCTCGTGCACCAAAAGGGCCTATTACCGTGCTGTATGTCAAAATTTAAATTAAACTTTAAAAAAATGAACTTCCATCTGTCACTGGTCTGCTCAGATTTCCATCTGATCTGTCCCACTCTATATTTTCACAAACTTCTTCCACTCTACCAGTCCTTGTGTCGTCAGAAAACTCACTAATCAGCCCACTGACCTTCTCAGAGGTCCTCTCAACAAATGGCAATGGTCCCAGCACTGATCCTTGAGTGCACCGCTGGTCACAGACCTCCAGTTGTAAAGTACCCATACACCACGACCCCTGCCGACAGGCACCAGAACAATTTGATCCACCTATTACTTTTCAGCTTCTTTCTTTACTTCCCCCTCACTCCTGTATCCACCTCCTGCCTGCTCACCCTTGCCGTTCCCCCTTCCCCTCATTTCCCCCCCCTCCCCAACTTTATTTAGGTCTGTTTGTCCACATTCCTGACGAAGTGCTCAGATCAAAAATGTAAACTATCTTTCATGTGAAAGTTACCCATGGAGTTTCTCCAGCACGTTTGTGGAGTGAACGAGACCCTGACATCTGTAGACTACCTGTTTGCCTGTATTTTCTCTTATTGAGATGCGAATCCTTCCCTTAACCCTGACAGCAAGAATGCCACAATTCCACATGCTGATGCACTCTCCCAGCCCATCCCAATTACCCGTCAGACTCTGGGCATTTCGTGACTGCAGCTGTGCTCTGGGACAGCTCATGTTTTTCCTTCTGTCTCTGCTGGGCTGCTCTATCTTCCTTCCTCCACACATTCACCTGCAGCCATTGCATCAAGTGTCCCAACAATGCCTTGAATCGACAAGGAAGAGAAAGCCATGGCTCAAATGGGATTAGTGTGGCAGGCAGGGATGGTAGCTGATACCTAATGGGTTGAATGGTTAGCTTCTGAGTCGACTGTTGTGTAAGATCATTTTGAGACCAGCCAACACTTCATCCGTATTATGTCTTTTCCAGGGACACCCAGGTAAAGAAGGTCCCCCTGGGGAGAAAGGTGCTCAGGTAACGTTATCTCCAGTTCACTTCCCTCTGCCCCAGCGTCAACCCTGCCACACAAGTCGTCTCCACTAATATCCTCCACCTTCATTTCAGGGAGCATCTGGTGCGCAGGGTCCGATCGGATACCCCGGGCCCAGGGGGGTGAAGGTAAGTCTGCACACAGTTTCCAGCTTTTGTTTGCAGCTGACCGCTCTGTCCCTGTCCCACTAACTGTTATGTGTCTTGGACAGGGTGCTGATGGAGTCCGTGGTCTAAAAGGCGGGAAAGGAGAAAAGGTAAACATGCAATAAACATTTTCACAGTCTTCACCGTCTGAGAGCGATAGAGAGGAGGATTTCTGAGGGAAGGAGGGGGCTTCTGAGGGAGGAAGGGGGCTTCCCTGGGAAGGAGGGGGCTTCTGAAGCAGGGAGGGGAGCTTCTGAGGGAGGGAGAGGTGCTTCTGCATGAAGAAGGGGGTCTTCCAAAGAAGAGAGGAGGTTTCTGAAGGGGGGTCTTCTGAGGGAGGAAGAGGGGCTTCTGAGGGAGGGAGGGGGATTCTGAGGGAGGGAGGAGGTGTAGCAGGAGGGAGAGGTGCTTCTGAAGGAGGGAGAGGGAGCTGAGGGATGGAGAGGGTGCTGAGGAAGGAAGGGGCTTCTCGGGGAGATTCTGAGAGAGGAATGGGCTTCTGAGGGAGGGTGGGTGGCTTCTGAGGGAGGGAAGGGACTTTTGAGGGAGGGTGGATGGCTTCTGAGGGAGGGAAGGGACTTCTGAGGGAGGGTGGATGGCTTCTGAGGGAGGAGGGGACTTCTGAAGGAGGGAGTGGGGTTCCGAGGAAGGGTCTTTGAGGAAGGAAGGGGATGCCAATGGAAGGTTCCAATAGATCATGACAGAGAGAAGATGTGGACATTTCCACCGGTAAGAGTCCTGAACGAAGGGCACAGTTACAGGACTGAGATGGGGGAGGTCAGCTGTTTAAAACTATGTAGGAATCTACTCACGTAGGGAGGGGGATCTTTGGAAATCTCTATCTGGGAAATTATGGAGACTGGATCACTGGGGGAATTAAAGAGGAGGGGTGAGGAGACTGGATCACAGTGGATTTAAAGAGGAGGGGTGTGGAAACTGGATCAATTGGGGTTTAAAGAGGAGGGGTGTAGAGCCTGGATCATGCGGGGAATTAAAGGGGAGGGGTGAAGAGACGGAATCATGGAGGAATTAAAGAGGAGGGGTGTGTAGACTGGATCACGGGAGGATTTAAAGAGGAAGGGTGTGGAGACTGGATCACAGGGGAAATTAAAGAGGGGTGTGGATACTGGATCACGGAGTTTAAAGAGAGAGGTGTGGAGACGATCACAGGGGATTTAACAAGGAGGTGTGTGGAGACGATCACAGGGGATTTAAAGAGGAGGGGTGTGGAGACGAACATGGGGGAATAAAAGAGGATGGGTGAGGAGACTGGATCACGGGGAATTAAGGAGGAGGGGTGTGGAGACTGGATTACAGGGGAATTAAAGAGGAGGGGTGTTGAGACTGGATTACAGGGGAATTAAAGAGGAGGGGTGTTGAGATTGGATCACGGGGCATTTAAAGAGGAGGGGTGTGGAGACTGGATGACTGTGGATTTAAAGAGGAGGGGTGTGGAGACTGGATCATGGGGGGATTTAAAGAGGAGGGGTGTTGAGACTGGATTACAGGGGAATTAAAGAGGAGGGGTGTTGAGATTGGATCACGGGGCATTTAAAGAGGAGGGGTGTGGAGACTGGATGACTGGGGATTTAAAGAGGAGGGGAGTGGAGACTGGATCATGGGGGGATTTAAAGAGGAGGGGTGTGGAGACTGGATGACTGGGGATTTAAAGAGGAGGGGTGTGGAGACTGGATCATGGGGGGATTTAAAGAGGAGGGGTGTGGAAATTGCATGACTGGGGATTTAGAGGTGAGGGGTGTGAAGCCTGGATCATAGGGGGATTTAAAGAGGAGGGGTGTTGAGACTGGATTACAGGAGAATTAAAGAGGAGGGGTGTTGAGATTGGATCACGGGGCATTTAAAGAGGAGGGGTGTGGAGACTGGATAACTAGGGATTTAAAGAGGAGGGGTGTGGAGACTGGATCATGGGGGGATTTAAAGAGGAGGGGTGTGGAAATTGAATGACTGGGGATTTAGAGGTGAGGGGTGTGGAGACTGCATCATGGGGGGATTTAAAGAGGAGGGGTGTTGAGACTAGATTACAGGAGAATTAAAGTGGAGGGGTGTTGATATTGGATCACGGGGCATTTAAAGAGGAGGGGTGTGGAGACTGGATGACTGGGGATTTAAAGAGGAGGGGTGTGGCGACTGGATCATGGAGGGATTTAAAGAGGATGGGTGTGGAGACTGGATGACTGGGGATTTAAAGAGGAGGGGTGTAGAGACTGGATCATGGGGGGATTTAAAGAGGAGGGGTGTGGAAATTGCATGACTGGGGATTTAGAGGTGAGGGATGTGGAGACTGGATCATGGGGGGATTTAAAGAGGAGGGGTGTTGAGACTGGATTACAGGAGAATTAAAGATGAGGAGAGGTGTTGAGATTGGATCACGGGGCGTTTAAAGTGGAGGGGTGTGGAGACTGTATGACTGGGGATTTAAAGAGGAGGGGTGTGGATACAGGATCATGGGGGGATTTAAAGAGGAGGGGTGTGGAGACTGGATGACTGGGGATTTAAAGAGGAGGGGTGTGGAGACTGGATCATGGGGGGATTTAAAAAGGAGGGGTGTGGAAATTGCATGACTGGGGATTTAAAAAGGAGGGGTGTGGAAATTGCATGACTGGGGATTTAGAGGTGAGGGGTGTGGAGACTGGATCACAGGGGGATTTAAAGAGGAGGGGTGTGGAGACTGGATCATGGGGGGATTTAAAGAGGAGGGGTGTGGAGACTGGATCATGGGGGGATTTAAAGAGGAGGGGTGTGGAAACTGGATCATGGGGGGATTTAGAGGTGAGGGGTGTGGAGACTGGATCATGGGGGGATTTAAAGGTGAGGGGTGTGGAGACTGGATCATGGGGGGATTTAGAGGTGAGGGGTGTGGAGACTGGATCATGGGGGGATTTAGAGGTGAGGGGTGTGGAGACTGGATCATGGGGGGATTTAGAGGTGAGGGGTGTGGAGATGGAATCGGGGGGATTTAGAGGTGAGGGGTGTGGAGACTGGATCATGGGGGGATTTAAAGGTGAGGGGTGTGGAGACTGGATCATGGGGGGATTTAAAGAGGAGGGGTGTGGAGACTGGATGACTGGGGATTTAAAGAGGAGGGGTGTGGAGACTGGATGACTGAGGATTTAAAGAGGAGGGGTGTGGAGATTGCATGACTGGGGATTTAGAGGTGAGGGGTGTGGAGACTGGATCATGGGGGGATTTAGAGGTGAGGGGTGTGGAGACTGGATCATGGGGGGATTTAAAGATGAGGGGTGTTGAGATTGGATCACGGTGCATTTAAAGAGGAGGGGTGTGCAGACTGGATGACTGGGGATTTAAAGAGGAGGGGTGTGGAGACTGGATCATGGGGGGAATTAAAAAGGAGGGGTGTGGAAATTGCATGACTGTGGATTTAGAGGTGAGGGGTGTGGAGACTGGATCACAGGGGAATTTAAAGAGGAGGGGTGTTGAGATTGGATCACGGTGCATTTAAAGAGGAGGGGTGTGGAGACTGGATGACTGGGGATTTAAAGAGGAGTGGTGTGGAGACTGGATCATGGGGGGATTTAAAGAGGAGGGGTGTGCAGACTGGATGACTGGGGATTTAAAGAGGAGGGGTGTGGAGACTGGATCATGGGGGGAATTAAAAAGGAGGGGTGTGGAAATTGCATGACTGTGGATTTAGAGGTGAGGGGTGTGGAGACTGGATCACAGGGGAATTTAAAGAGGAGGGGTGTTGAGACTGTATTACAGGAGAATTAAAGAGGAGGAGTGTTGAGATTGGATCACGGGGCATTTAAAGAGGAGGGGTGTGGAGACTGTATGACTGGGGATTTAAAGAGGAGGGGTGTGGAGACTGGATCATGGGGGGATTTAAAGAGGAGGGATGTGGAGACTGGATGACTGGGGATTTAAAGAGGAGGGGTGTGGAGACTGGATAACTGAGGATTTAAAGAGGAGGTGTGTGGAAATTGCATGACTGGGGATTTAAAGAGGAGGGGTGTGGAGAATGGATCACAGGGGGATTTAAAGAGGAGGGGTGTGGAGACTGGATCATGGGGGGATTTAAAGAGGAGGGGTGTGGAGACTGGATGACTGAGGATTTAAAGAGGAGGAGTGTGGAGATTGCATGACTGGGGATTTAGAGGTGAGGGGTGTGGAGACTGGATCATGGGCGGATTTAGAGGTGAGGGGTGTGGAGACTGGATCATGGGGGGATTTAGAGGTGAGGGGTTTGGAGACTGGATCATAGGGGGATTTAAAGGTGAGGGGTGTGGAGACTGGATCATGGGGGGATTTAGAGGTGAGGGGTGTGGAGACGGGATCATGGGGGGATTTAGAGGTGAGGGGTGTGGAGACTGGATCATGGGGGGATTTAAAGGTGAGGGGTGTGGAGACTGGATCATGGGGGGATTTAAAGAGGAGGGGTCTGGAGACTGGATGACTGGGAATTTAAAGAGGAGGGATGTGGAGACTGTATCAAGGGGGGATTTAAAAAGGAGGGGTGTGGAAATTGCATGACTGGGGATTTAAAGAGGAGGGGTGTGGAAATTGCATGACTGGGGATTTAGAGGTGAAGGGTGTGGAGACTGGATCACAGGGGGATTTAAAGAGGTGGGGTGTGGAGACTGGATCATGGGGGGATTTAAAGAGGAGGGGTGTGTAGACGGGATCATGGGGGATTTAGAGGTGAGGGGTGTGGAGACTGGATCATGGGGGGATTTAAAGGTGAGGGGTGTGGAGACTGGATCATGGGGGGATTTAAAGAGGAGGGGTGTGGAGACTGGATGACTGGGGATTTAAAGAGGAGGGGTGTGGAGACAGGATCATGGGGGGATTTAAAGAGGAGGGGTGTGGAGACTGGATGACTGGGGATTTAAAGAGGAGGGGTGTGGAGACTGGATGACTGAGGATTTAAAGAGGAGGGGTGTGGAGATTGCATGACTGGGGATTTAGAGGTGAGGGGTGTGGAGACTGGATCATGGGCGGATTTAGAGGTGAGGGGTGTGGAGACTGGATCATGGGGGGATTTAGAGGTGAGGGGTTTGGAGACTGGATCATAGGGGGATTTAAAGGTGAGGGGTGTGGAGACTGGATCATGGGGGGATTTAGAGGTGAGGGGTGTGGAGACGGGATCATGGGGGGATTTAGAGCTGAGGGGTGTGTAGACGGGATCATGGGGGGATTTAGAGGTGAGGGGTGTGGAGACTGGATCATGGGGGCATTTAAAGGTGAGGGGTGTGGAGACTGGATCTTGGGGGGATTTAAAGAGGTGGGGTGTGGAGACTGGATGACTGGGGATTTAAAGATGAGGGGTGTGGAGACTGGATCATGGGGGGATTTAGAGAGGAGGGGTGTGGAGACTGGATGACTGGGGATTTAAAGAGGAGGGGTGTGGAGATTGCATGACTGGGGATTTAGAGGTGAGGGGTGTGGAGACTGGATCATGGGCGGATTTAGAGGTGAGGGGTGTGGAGACTGGATCATGGGGGGATTTAGAGGTGAGGGGTGTGGAGACTGGATCATAGGGGGATTTAAAGGTGAGGGGTGTGGAGACTGGATCATGGGGGTATTTAGAGTTGAGGGGTGAGGAGACTGGATCATGGGGGATTTAAAGAGGAGGGGTGTTGAGACTGGATTACAGGAGAATTAAAGATGAGGGGTGTTGAGATTGGATCACGGGGCGTTTAAAGAGGAGGGGTGTGGAGACTGGATGACTGGGGATTTAAAGAGGAGGGATGTGGAGACTGTATCATGGGGGGATTTAAAAAGGAGAGGTGTGGAAATTGCATGACTGGGGATTTAAAGAGGAGGGGTGTGGAAATTGCATGACTGGGGATTTAGAGGTGAAGGGTGTGGAGACTGGATCACAGGGGGATTTAAAGAGGAGGGGTGTGGAGACTGGATCATGGGGGGATTTAAAGAGGAGGGGTGTGGAAACTGGATCATGGGGGGATTTAGAGGTGAGGGGTGTGGAGACTGGATCATGGGGGGATTTAAAGGTGAGGGGTGTGGAGACTGGATCATGGGGGGTTTAGAGGTGAGGGGTGTGGAGACTGGATCATGGGGGGATTTAGAGGTGAGGGGTGTGGAGACTGGATCATGGGGGGATTTAGAGGTGAGGGGTGTGGAGATGGAATCGGGGGGATTTAGAGGTGAGGGGTGTGGAGACTGGACCATGGGGGGATTTAAAGGTGAGGGGTGTGGAGACTGGATCATGGGGTATTTAAAGAGGAGGGGTGTGGAGACTGGATGACTGGGGATTTAAAGAGGAGGGGTGTGGAGACTGGATGACTGAGGATTTAAAGAGGAGGGGTGTGGAGATTGCATGACTGGGGATTTAGAGGTGAGGGCTGTGGAGACTGGATCATGGGGGGATTTAAAGAGGAGGGGTGTTGAGACTGGATTACAGGGGAATTAAAGAGGAAGGGTGTTGAGATTGGATCACGGGGCATTTAAAGAGGAGGGGTGTGGAGACTGGATGACTGGGGATTTAAAGAGGAGTGGTGTGGAGACTGGATCATGGGGGGATTTAAAGAGGAGGGCTGTGGAGACTGGATGACGGGGGGATTTAAAGAGGAGGGGTGTGGAGACTGGATGACTGGGGATTTAAAGAGGAGGGGTGTGGAGACTGGATCATGGGGGGAATTAAAAAGGAGGGGTGTGAAAATTGCATGACTGTGGATTTAGAGGTGAGGGGTGTGGAGACTGGATCACAGGGGGATTTAAAGAGGAGGGGTGTTGAGACTGTATTACACGAGAATTAAAGAGGAGGGGAGTTGAGATTGTATCATGGGGCATTTAAAGAGGAGGGGTGTGGAGACTGGATGACTGGGGATTTAAAGAGGAGGGGTGTGGAGACTGGATCATGGGGGGATTTAAAGAGGAGGGGTGTGGAGACTGGATGACTGGGGATTTAAAGAGGAGGGGTGTGGAGACTGGATCATGGGGGGATTTAAAGAGGAGGGGTCTGGAGACTGGATGACTGGGAATTTAAAGAGGAGGGATGTGGAGACTGTATCAAGGGGGGATTTAAAAAGGAGGGGTGTGGAAATTGCATGTCTGGGGATTTAGAGGTGAAGGGTGTGGAGACTGGATCACAGGGGGATTTAAAGAGGTGGGGTGTGGAGACTGGATCATGGGGGGATTTAAAGAGGAGGGGTGTGTAGACGGGATCATGGGGGATTTAGAGGTGAGGGGTGTGGAGACTGGATCATGGGGGGATTTAAAGGTGAGGGGTGTGGAGACTGGATCATGGGGGGATTTAAAGAGGAGGGGTGTGGAGACTGGATGACTGGGGATTTAAAGAGGAGGGGTGTGGAGACGGGATCATGGGGGGATTTAAAGGTGAGGGGTGTGGAGACTGGATCATGGGGGGATTTAGAGGTGAGGGGTGTGGAGACTGGATCATGGGGGGATTTAGAGGTGAGGGGTGTGGAGACTGGATCATGGGGGGATTTAAAGGTGAGGGGTGTGGAGACTGGATCATGGGGGGATTTAAAGAGGAGGGGTCTGGAGACTGGATGACTGGGAATTTAAAGAGGAGGGATGTGGAGACTGTATCAAGGGGGGATTTAAAAAGGAGGGGTGTGGAAATTGCATGACTGGGGATTTAAAGAGGAGGGGTGTGGAAATTGCATGACTGGGGATTTAAAGGTGAAGGGTGTGGAGACTGGATCATGGGGGATTTAAAGAGGAGGGGTGTGGAGACTGGATGACTGGGGATTTAAAGAGGAGGGGTGTGGAGACTGGATGTCTGAGGATTTAAAGAGGAGGGGTGTGGAGATTGCATGACTGGGGATTTAGAGGTGAGGGCTGTGGAGACTGGATCATGGGGGGATTTAAAGAGGAGGGGTGTTGAGACTGGATTACAGGGGAATTAAAGAGGAAGGGTGTTGAGATTGGATCACGGGGCATTTAATGAGGAGGGGTGTGGAGACTGGATGACTGGGGATTTAAAGAGGAGTGGTGTGGAGACTGGATCATGGGGGGATTTAAAGAGGAGGGCTGTGGAGACTGGATGACGGGGGGATTTAAAGAGGAGGGGTGTGGAGACTGGATGACTGGGGATTTAAAGAGGAGGGGTGTGGAGACTGGATCATGGGGGGAATTAAAAAGGAGGGGTGTGAAAATTGCATGACTGTGGATTTAGAGGTGAGGGGTGTGGAGACTGGATCACAGGGGGATTTAAAGAGGAGGGGTGTTGAGACTGTATTACACGAGAATTAAAGAGGAGGGGTGTTGAGATTGTATCATGGGGCATTTAAAGAGGAGGGGTGTGGAGACTGGATGACTGGGGATTTAAAGAGGAGGGGTGTGGAGACTGGATCATGGGGGGATTTAAAGAGGAGGGGTGTGGAGACTGGATGACTGGGGATTTAAAGAGGAGGGGTGTGGAGACTGGATCATGGGGGGATTTAAAGAGGAGGGGTCTGGAGACTGGATGACTGGGAATTTAAAGAGGAGGGATGTGGAGACTGTATCAAGGGGGGATTTAAAAAGGAGGGATGTGGAAATTGCATGACTGGGGATTTAAAGAGGAGGGGTGTGGAAATTGCATGTCTGGGGATTTAGAGGTGAAGGGTGTGGAGACTGGATCACAGGGGGATTTAAAGAGGTGGGGTGTGGAGACTGGATCATGGGGGGATTTAAAGAGGAGGGGTGTGTAGACGGGATCATGGGGGATTTAGAGGTGAGGGGTGTGGAGACTGGATCATGGGGGGATTTAAAGGTGAGGGGTGTGGAGACTGGATCATGGGGGGATTTAAAGAGGAGGGGTGTGGAGACTGGATGACTGGGGATTTAAAGAGGAGGGGTGTGGATACAGGATCATGGGGGGATTTAAAGAGGAGGGGTGTGGAGACTGGATGACTGGGGATTTAAAGAGGAGGGGTGTGGAGACTGGATGACTGAGGATTTAAAGAGGAGGGGTGTGGAGATTGCATGACTGGGGATTTAGAGGTGAGGGGTGTGGAGACTGGATCATGGGCGGATTTAGAGGTGAGGGGTGTGGAGACTGGATCATGGGGGGATTTAGAGGTGAGGGGTTTGGAGACTGGATCATAGGGGGATTTAAAGGTGAGTGGTGTGGAGACTGGATCATGGGGGGATTTAGAGGTCAGGTGTGTGGAGACGGGATCATGGGGGGATTTAGAGCTGAGGGGTGTGTAGACGGGATCATGGGGGGATTTAGAGGTGAGGGGTGTGGAGACTGGATCATGGGGGGATTTAAAGGTGAGGGGTGTGGAGACTGGATCTTAGGGGGATTTAAAGAGGTGGGGTGTGGAGACTGGATGACTGGGGATTTAAAGATGAGGGGTGTGGAGACTGGATCATGGGGGGATTTAGAGAGGAGGGGTGTGGAGACTGGATGACTGGGGATTTAAAGAGGAGGGGTGTGGAGATTGCATGACTGGGGATTTAGAGGTGAGGGGTGTGGAGACTGGATCATGGGCGGATTTAGAGGTGAGGGGTGTGGAGACTGGATCATGGGGGGATTTAGAGGTGAGGGGTGTGGAGACTGGATCATAGGGGGATTTAAAGGTGAGGGGTGTGGAGACTGGATCATGGGGGGATTTAGAGTTGAGGGGTGAGGAGACTGGATCATGGGGGGATTTAAAGAGGAGGGGTGTGGAGACTGGATTACAGGAGAATTAAAGATGAGGGGTGTTGAGATTGGATCACGGGGCGTTTAAAGAGGAGGGGTGTGGAGACTGGATGACTGGGGATTTAAAGAGGAGGGATGTGGAGACTGTATCATGGGGGGATTTAAAGATGAGGGGTGTGGAGACTGGATCATGGGGGGATTTAGAGAGGAGTTTTGTGGAGACTGGATGACTGGGGATTTAAAGAGGAGGGGTGTGGAGATTGCATGACTGGGGATTTAGAGGTGAGGGGTGTGGAGACTGGATCACAGGGGGATTTAAAGAGGAGGGGTGTGGAGACTGGATCATGGGGGGATTTAAAGAGGAGGGGTGTGGAAACTGGATCATGGGGGGATTTAGAGGTGAGGGGTGTGGAGACTGGATCATGGGGGGATTTAAAGGTGAGGGGTGTGGAGACTGGATCATGGGGGGTTTAGAGGTGAGTGGTGTGGAGACTGGATCATGGGGGGATTTAGAGGTGAGGGGTGTGGAGACTGGATCATGGGGGGATTTAGAGGTGAGGGGTGTGGAGATGGAATCGGGGGGATTTAGAGGTGAGGGGTGTGGAGACTGGACCATGGGGGGATTTAAAGGTGAGGGGTGTGGAGACTGGATCATGGGGTATTTAAAGAGGAGGGGTGTGGAGACTGGATGACTGGGGATTTAAAGAGGAGTGGTGTGGAGACTGGATGACTGAGGATTTAAAGAGGAGGGGTGTGGAGATTGCATGACTGGGGATTTAGAGGTGAGGGCTGTGGAGACTGGATCATGGGGAGATTTAAAGAGGAGGGGTGTTGAGACTGGATTACAGGGGAATTAAAGAGGAAGGGTGTTGAGATTGGATCACGGGGCATTTAAAGAGGAGGGGTGTGGAGACTGGATGACTGGGGATTTAAAGAGGAGTGGTGTGGAGACTGGATCATGGGGGGATTTAAAGAGGAGGGCTGTGGAGACTGGATGACGGGGGGATTTAAAGAGGAGGGGTGTGGAGACTGGATGACTGGGGATTTAAAGAGGAGGGGTGTGGAGACTGGATCATGGGGGGAATGAAAAAGGAGGGGTGTGAAAATTGCATGACTGTGGATTTAGAGGTGAGGGGTGTGGAGACTGGATCACACGGGGATTTAAAGAGGAGGGGTGTTGAGACTGTATTACACGAGAATTAAAGAGGAGGGGTGTTGAGATTGTATCATGGGGCATTTAAAGAGGAGGGGTGTGGAGACTGGATGACTGGGGATTTAAAGAGGAGGGGTGTGGAGACTGGATCATGGGGGGATTTAAAGAGGAGGGGTGTGGAGACTGGATCATGGGGGGATTTAGAGGTGAGGGGTGTGGAGACTGGATCATGGGGGGATTTAAAGAGGAGGGGTGTGGAGACTGGATGACTGGGGATTTAAAGAGGAGGGGTGTGGAGACAGGATCATGGGGGGATTTAAAGAGGAGGGGTGTGGAGACTGGATGACTGGGGATTTAAAGAGGAGGGGTGTGGAGACTGGATGACTGAGGATTTAAAGAGGAGGGGTGTGGAGATTGCATGACTGGGGATTTAGAGGTGAGGGGTGTGGAGACTGGATCATGGGCGGATTTAGAGGTGAGGGGTGTGGAGACTGGATCATGGGGGGATTTAGAGGTGAGGGGTTTGGAGACTGGATCATAGGGGGATTTAAAGGTGAGGGGTGTGGAGACTGGATCATGGGGGGATTTAGAGGTGAGGGGTGTGGAGACGGGATCATGGGGGGATTTAGAGCTGAGGGGTGTGTAGACGGGATCATGGGGGGATTTAGAGGTGAGGGGTGTGGAGACTGGATCATGGGGGGATTTAAAGGTGAGGGGTGTGGAGACTGGATCTTGGGGGGATTTAAAGAGGTGGGGTGTGGAGACTGGATGACTGGGGATTTAAAGATGAGGGGTGTGGAGACTGGATCATGGGGGGATTTAGAGAGGAGGGGTGTGGAGACTGGATGACTGGGGATTTAAAGAGGAGGGGTGTGGAGATTGCATGACTGGGGATTTAGAGGTGAGGGGTGTGGAGACTGGATCATGGGCGGATTTAGAGGTGAGGGGTGTGGAGACTGGATCATGGGGGGATTTAGAGGTGAGGGGTGTGGAGACTGGATCATAGGGGGATTTAAAGGTGAGGGGTGTGGAGACTGGATCATGGGGGGATTTAGAGTTGAGGGGTGAGGAGACTGGATCATGGGGGGATTTAAAGAGGAGGGGTGTGGAGACTGGATTACAGGAGAATTAAAGATGAGGGGTGTTGAGATTGGATCACGGGGCGTTTAAAGAGGAGGGGTGTGGAGACTGGATGACTGGGGATTTAAGGAGGAGGGATGTGGAGACTGTATCATGGGGGGATTTAAAGATGAGGGGTGTGGAGACTGGATCATGGGGGGATTTAGAGAGGAGGGGTGTGGAGACTGGATGACTGGGGATTTAAAGAGGAGGGGTGTGGAGATTGCATGACTGGGGATTTAGAGGTGAGGGGTGTGGAGACTGGATCACAGGGGGATTTAAAGAGGAGGGGTGTGGAGACTGGATCATGGGGGGATTTAAAGAGGAGGGGTGTGGAAACTGGATCATGGGGGGATTTAGAGGTGAGGGGTGTGGAGACTGGATCATGGGGGGATTTAAAGGTGAGGGGTGTGGAGACTGGATCATGGGGGGTTTAGAGGTGAGGGGTGTGGAGACTGGATCATGGGGGGATTTAGAGGTGAGGGGTGTGGAGACTGGATCATGGGGGGATTTAGAGGTGAGGGGTGTGGAGATGGAATCGGGGGGATTTAGAGGTGAGGGGTGTGGAGACTGGACCATGGGGGGATTTAAAGGTGAGGGGTGTGGAGACTGGATCTTGGGGTATTTAAAGAGGAGGGGTGTGGAGACTGGATGACTGGGGATTTAAAGAGGAGGGGTGTGGAGACTGGATGACTGAGGATTTAAAGAGGAGGGGTGTGGAGATTGCATGACTGGGGATTTAGAGGTGAGGGCTGTGGAGACTGGATCATGGGGAGATTTAAAGAGGAGGGGTGTTGAGACTGGATTACAGGGGAATTAAAGAGGAAGGGTGTTGAGATTGGATCACGGGGCATTTAAAGAGGAGGGGTGTGGAGACTGGATGACTGGGGATTTAAAGAGGAGTGGTGTGGAGACTGGATCATGGGGGGATTTAAAGAGGAGGGCTGTGGAGACTGGATGACGGGGGGATTTAAAGAGGAGGGGTGTGGAGACTGGATGACTGGGGATTTAAAGAGGAGGGGTGTGGAGACTGGATCATGGGGGGAATGAAAAAGGAGGGGTGTGAAAATTGCATGACTGTGGATTTAGAGGTGAGGGGTGTGGAGACTGGATCACAGGGGGATTTAAAGAGGAGGGGTGTTGAGACTGTATTACACGAGAATTAAAGAGGAGGGGTGTTGAGATTGTATCATGGGGCATTTAAAGAGGAGGGGTGTGGAGACTGGATGACTGGGGATTTAAAGAGGAGGGGTGTGGAGACTGGATCATGGGGGGATTTAAAGAGGAGGGGTGTGGAGACTGGATGACTGGGGATTTAAAGAGGAGGGGTGTGGAGACTGGATCATGGGGGGATTTAAAGAGGAGGGGTCTGGAGACTGGATGACTGGGAATTTAAAGAGGAGGGATGTGGAGACTGTATCAAGGGGGGTTTAAAAAGGAGGGGTGTGGAAATTGCATGACTGGGGATTTAAAGAGGAGGGGTGTGGAAATTGCATGACTGGGGATTTAGAGGTGAAGGGTGTGGAGACTGGATCACAGGGGGATTTAAAGAGGTGGGGTGTGGAGACTGGATCATGGGGGGATTTAAAGAGGAGGGGTGTGTAGACGGGATCATGGGGGATTTAGAGGTGAGGGGTGTGGAGACTGGATCATGGGGGGATTTAAAGGTGAGGGGTGTGGAGACTGGATCATGGGGGGATTTAAAGAGGAGGGGTGTGGAGACTGGATGACTGGGGATTTAAAGAGGAGGGGTGTGGAGACGGGATCATGGGGGGATTTAAAGGTGAGGGGTGTGGAGACTGGATCATGGGGGGATTTAGAGGTGAGGGGTGTGGAGACTGGATCATGGGGGGATTTAGAGGTGAGGGGTGTGGAGACTGGATCATGGGGGGATTTAAAGGTGAGGGGTGTGGAGACTGGATCATGGGGGGATTTAAAGAGGAGGGGTCTGGAGACTGGATGACTGGGAATTTAAAGAGGAGGGATGTGGAGACTGTATCAAGGGGGGATTTAAAAAGGAGGGGTGTTGAAATTGCATGACTGGGGATTTAAAGAGGAGGGGTGTGGAAATTGCATGACTGGGGATTTAAAGGTGAAGGGTGTGGAGACTGGATCATGGGGGATTTAAAGAGGAGGGGTGTGGAGACTGGATGACTGGGGATTTAAAGAGGAGGGGTGTGGAGACTGGATGACTGAGGATTTAAAGAGGAGGGGTGTGGAGATTGCATGACTGGGGATTTAGAGGTGAGGGCTGTGGAGACTGGATCATGGGGGGATTTAAAGAGGAGGGGTGTTGAGACTGGATTACAGGGGAATTAAAGAGGAAGGGTGTTGAGATTGGATCACGGGGCATTTAAAGAGGAGGGGTGTGGAGACTGGATGACTGGGGATTTAAAGAGGAGTGGTGTGGAGACTGGATCATGGGGGGATTTAAAGAGGAGGGCTGTGGAGACTGGATGACGGGGGGATTTAAAGAGGAGGGGTGTGGAGACTGGATGACTGGGGATTTAAAGAGGAGGGGTGTGGAGACTGGATCATGGGGGGAATTAAAAAGGAGGGGTGTGAAAATTGCATGACTGTGGATTTAGAGGTGAGGGGTGTGGAGACTGGATCACAGGGGGATTTAAAGAGGAGGGGTGTTGAGACTGTATTACACGAGAATTAAAGAGGAGGGGTGTTGAGATTGTATCATGGGGCATTTAAAGAGGAGGGGTGTGGAGACTGGATGACTGGGGATTTAAAGAGGAGGGGTGTGGAGACTGGATCATGGGGGGATTTAAAGAGGAGGGGTCTGGAGACTGGATGACTGGGAATTTAAAGAGGAGGGATGTGGAGACTGTATCAAGGGGGGATTTAAAAAGGAGGGGTGTGGAAATTGCATGACTGGGGATTTAAAGAGGAGGGGTGTGGAAATTGCATGACTGGGGATTTAGAGGTGAAGGGTGTGGAGACTGGATCACAGGGGGATTTAAAGAGGTGGGGTGTGGAGACTGGATCATGGGGGGATTTAAAGAGGAGGGGTGTGTAGACGGGATCATGGGGGATTTAGAGGTGAGGGGTGTGGAGACTGGATCATGGGGGGATATAAAGGTGAGGGGTGTGGAGACTGGATCATGGGGGGATTTAAAGAGGAGGGGTGTGGAGACTGGATGACTGGGGATTTAAAGAGGAAGGGTGTGGATACAGGATCATGGGGGGATTTAAAGAGGAGGGGTGTGGAGACTGGATGACTGGGGATTTAAAGAGGAGGGGTGTGGAGACTGCATGACTGAGGATTTAAAGAGGAGGGGTGTTGAGATTGCATGACTGGGGATTTAGAGGTGAGGGGTGTGGAGACTGGATCATGGGCGGATTTAGAGGTGAGGGGTGTGGAGACTGGATCATGGGGGGATTTAGAGGTGAGGGGTTTGGAGACTGGATCATAGGGGGATTTAAAGGTGAGGGGTGTGGAGACTGGATCATGGGGGGATTTAAAGGTGAGGGGTGTGGAGACTGGTTCTTGGGGGGATTTAAAGAGGTGGGGTGTGGAGACTGGATGACTGGGGATTTAAAGATGAGGGGTGTGGAGACTGGATCATGGGGGGATTTAGAGAGGAGGGGTGTGGAGACTGGATGACTGGGGATTTAAAGAGGAGTGGTGTGGAGACTGGATCATGGGGGGATTTAAAGAGGAGGGCTGTGGAGACTGGATGACGGGGGGATTTAAAGAGGAGGGGTGTGGAGACTGGATGACTGGGGATTTAAAGAGGAGGGGTGTGGAGACTGGATCATGGGGGGAATGAAAAAGGAGGGGTGTGAAAATTGCATGACTGTGGATTTAGAGGTGAGGGGTGTGGAGACTGGATCACAGGGGGATTTAAAGAGGAGGGGTGTTGAGACTGTATTACACGAGAATTAAAGAGGAGGGGTGTTGAGATTGTATCATGGGGCATTTAAAGAGGAGGGGTGTGGAGACTGGATGACTGGGGATTTAAAGAGGAGGGGTGTGGAGACTGGATCATGGGGGGATTTAAAGAGGAGGGGTGTGGAGACTGGATGACTGGGGATTTAAAGAGGAGGGGTGTGGAGACTGGATCATGGGGGGATTTAAAGAGGAGGGGTCTGGAGACTGGATGACTGGGAATTTAAAGAGGAGGGATGTGGAGACTGTATCAAGGGGGGTTTAAAAAGGAGGGGTGTGGAAATTGCATGACTGGGGATTTAAAGAGGAGGGGTGTGGAAATTGCATGACTGGGGATTTAGAGGTGAAGGGTGTGGAGACTGGATCACAGGGGGATTTAAAGAGGTGGGGTGTGGAGACTGGATCATGGGGGGATTTAAAGAGGAGGGGTGTGTAGACGGGATCATGGGGGATTTAGAGGTGAGGGGTGTGGAGACTGGATCATGGGGGGATTTAAAGGTGAGGGGTGTGGAGACTGGATCATGGGGGGATTTAAAGAGGAGGGGTGTGGAGACTGGATGACTGGGGATTTAAAGAGGAGGGGTGTGGAGACGGGATCATGGGGGGATTTAAAGGTGAGGGGTGTGGAGACTGGATCATGGGGGGATTTAGAGGTGAGGGGTGTGGAGACTGGATCATGGGGGGATTTAGAGGTGAGGGGTGTGGAGACTGGATCATGGGGGGATTTAAAGGTGAGGGGTGTGGAGACTGGATCATGGGGGGATTTAAAGAGGAGGGGTCTGGAGACTGGATGACTGGGAATTTAAAGAGGAGGGATGTGGAGACTGTATCAAGGGGGGATTTAAAAAGGAGGGGTGTTGAAATTGCATGACTGGGGATTTAAAGAGGAGGGGTGTGGAAATTGCATGACTGGGGATTTAAAGGTGAAGGGTGTGGAGACTGGATCATGGGGGATTTAAAGAGGAGGGGTGTGGAGACTGGATGACTGGGGATTTAAAGAGGAGGGGTGTGGAGACTGGATGACTGAGGATTTAAAGAGGAGGGGTGTGGAGATTGCATGACTGGGGATTTAGAGGTGAGGGCTGTGGAGACTGGATCATGGGGGGATTTAAAGAGGAGGGGTGTTGAGACTGGATTACAGGGGAATTAAAGAGGAAGGGTGTTGAGATTGGATCACGGGGCATTTAAAGAGGAGGGGTGTGGAGACTGGATGACTGGGGATTTAAAGAGGAGTGGTGTGGAGACTGGATCATGGGGGGATTTAAAGAGGAGGGCTGTGGAGACTGGATGACGGGGGGATTTAAAGAGGAGGGGTGTGGAGACTGGATGACTGGGGATTTAAAGAGGAGGGGTGTGGAGACTGGATCATGGGGGGAATTAAAAAGGAGGGGTGTGAAAATTGCATGACTGTGGATTTAGAGGTGAGGGGTGTGGAGACTGGATCACAGGGGGATTTAAAGAGGAGGGGTGTTGAGACTGTATTACACGAGAATTAAAGAGGAGGGGTGTTGAGATTGTATCATGGGGCATTTAAAGAGGAGGGGTGTGGAGACTGGATGACTGGGGATTTAAAGAGGAGGGGTGTGGAGACTGGATCATGGGGGGATTTAAAGAGGAGGGGTCTGGAGACTGGATGACTGGGAATTTAAAGAGGAGGGATGTGGAGACTGTATCAAGGGGGGATTTAAAAAGGAGGGGTGTGGAAATTGCATGACTGGGGATTTAAAGAGGAGGGGTGTGGAAATTGCATGACTGGGGATTTAGAGGTGAAGGGTGTGGAGACTGGATCACAGGGGGATTTAAAGAGGTGGGGTGTGGAGACTGGATCATGGGGGGATTTAAAGAGGAGGGGTGTGTAGACGGGATCATGGGGGATTTAGAGGTGAGGGGTGTGGAGACTGGATCATGGGGGGATATAAAGGTGAGGGGTGTGGAGACTGGATCATGGGGGGATTTAAAGAGGAGGGGTGTGGAGACTGGATGACTGGGGATTTAAAGAGGAAGGGTGTGGATACAGGATCATGGGGGGATTTAAAGAGGAGGGGTGTGGAGACTGGATGACTGGGGATTTAAAGAGGAGGGGTGTGGAGACTGCATGACTGAGGATTTAAAGAGGAGGGGTGTTGAGATTGCATGACTGGGGATTTAGAGGTGAGGGGTGTGGAGACTGGATCATGGGCGGATTTAGAGGTGAGGGGTGTGGAGACTGGATCATGGGGGGATTTAGAGGTGAGGGGTTTGGAGACTGGATCATAGGGGGATTTAAAGGTGAGGGGTGTGGAGACTGGATCATGGGGGGATTTAAAGGTGAGGGGTGTGGAGACTGGTTCTTGGGGGGATTTAAAGAGGTGGGGTGTGGAGACTGGATGACTGGGGATTTAAAGATGAGGGGTGTGGAGACTGGATCATGGGGGGATTTAGAGAGGAGGGGTGTGGAGACTGGATGACTGGGGATTTAAAGAGGAGGGGTGTGGAGATTGCATCACTGGGGATTTAGAGGTGAGGGGTGTGGAGACTGGATCATGGGCGGATTTAGAGGTGAGGGGTGTGGAGACTGGATCATGGGGGGATTTAGAGGTGAGGGGTGTGGAGACTGGATCATAGGGGGATTTAAAGGTGAGGGGTGTGGAGACTGGATCATGGGGGGATTTAGAGTTGAGGGGTGAGGAGACTGGATCATGGGGGGATTTAAAGAGGAGGGGTGTGGAGACTGGATTACAGGAGAATTAAAGATGAGGGGTGTTGAGATTGGATCACGGGGCGTTTAAAGAGGAGGGGTGTGGAGACTGGATGACTGGGGATTTAAAGAGGAGGGATGTGGAGACTGTATCATGGGGGGATTTAAAAAGGAGAGGTGTGGAAATTGCATGACTGGGGATTTAAAGAGGAGGGGTGTGGAAATTGCATGACTGGGGATTTAGAGGTGAAGGGTGTGGAGACTGGATCACAGGGGGATTTAAAGAGGAGGGGTGTGGAGACTGGATCATGGGGGGATTTAAAGAGGAGGGGTGTGGAGACTGGATCATGGGGGGATTTAAAGAGGAGGGGTGTGGAAACTGGATCATGGGGGGATTTAGAGGTGAGGGGTGTGGAGACTGGATCATGGGGGGATTTAAAGGTGAGGGGTGTGGAGACTGGATCATGGGGGGATTTAGAGGTGAGGGGTGTGGAGACTGGATCATGGGGGGATTTAGAGGTGAGGGGTGTGGAGACTGGATCATGGGGGGATTTAGAGGTGAGAGGTGTGGATATGGAATCGGGGGGATTTAGAGGTGAGGGGTGTGGAGACTGGACCATGGGGGGATTTAAAGGTGAGGGGTGTGGAGACTGGATCATGGGGTATTTAAAGAGGAGGGGTGTGGAGACTGGATGACTGGGGATTTAAAGAGGAGGGGTGTGGAGACTGGATGACTGAGGATTTAAAGAGGAGGGGTGTGGAGGTTGCATGACTGGGGATTTAGAGGTGAGGGCTGTGGAGACTGGATCATGGTGGGATTTAAAGAGGAGGGGTGTTGAGACTGGATTACAGGGGAATTAAAGAGGAAGGGTGTTGAGATTGGATCACGGGGCATTTAAAGAGGAGGGGTGTGGAGACTGGATGACTGGGGATTTAAAGAGGAGTGGTGTGGAGACTGGATCATGGGGGGATTTAAAGAGGAGGGGTGTGGAGACTGGATGACGGGGGGATTTAAAGAGGAGGGGTGTGGAGACTGGATGACTGGGGATTTAAAGAGGAGGGGTGTGGAGACTGGATCATGGGGGGAATTAAAAAGGAGGGGTGTGGAAATTGCATGACTGTGGATTTAGAGGTGAGGGGTGTGGACACTGGATCACAGGGGGATTTAAAGAGGAGGGGTGTTGAGACTGTATTACACGAGAATTAAAGAGGAGGGGTGTTGGGATTGTATCATGGGGCATTTAAAGAGGAGGGGTGTGGAGACTGGATGACTGGGGATTTAAAGAGGAGGGGTGTGGAGACTGGATCATGGGGGGATTTAAAGAGGAGGGGTGTGGAGACTGGATGACTGGGGATTTAAAGAGGAGGGGTGTGGAGACTGGATCATGGGGGGATTTAAAGAGGAGGGGTCTGAAGACTGGATGACTGGGGATTTAAAGAGGAGGAATGTGGAGACTGTATCATGGGGGGATTTAAAAAGGAGGGGTGTGGAAATTGCATGACTGGGGATTTAAAGAGGAGGGGTGTGGAAATTGCATGACTGGGGATTTAGAGGTGAAGGGTGTGGAGACTGGATCACAGGGGGATTTAAAGAGGAGGGGTGTGGAGACTGGATCATGGGGGGATTTAAAGAGGAGGGGTGTGTAGACTGGATCATGGGGGGATTTAAAGGTGAGGGGTGTGGAGACTGGATCATGGGGGGATTTCGAGGTGAGGGGTGTGGAGACTGGATCATGGGGGTTTTAGAGGTGAGGGCTGTGGAGACTGGATCATGGGGCGTTTAAAGGTGAGGGGTGTGCAGACTGGATAATGGGGGGATTTAGAGGTGAGGGGTGTGGAGACAGGATCAGGGGGGGATTTAGAGGTGAGGGGTGTGGAGATGGGATCATGGGGGGATTTAGAGGTGAGCGGTGTGGAGACTGGACCATGGGGGGATTTAAAGGTGAGGGGTGTGGAGACTGGATCATGGGGGGATTTAAAGAGGAGGGGTGTGGAGACTGGATGACTGAGGATTTAAAGAGGAGGGGTGTGGAGACTGGATCATGGGGGAATTTAGAGGTGAGGGGTGTGGAGACTGGATCATGGGGGGATTTAGAGGTGAGGGGTGTGCAGACTGGATCATGGGGGGATTTAAAGGTGAGGGGTGTGGAGACTGGAACATGGGGGGTTTTAGATGTGAGGGGTGTGGAGACGGGATCATGGGGAGATTTAGAGCTGAGGGGTGTGTAGACGGGATCATGGGGGGATTTAGAGGTGAGGGGTGTGGAGACTGGATCATGGGGGTATTTAAAGGTGAGGGGTGTGGAGACTGGATCATGGGGCGATTTAAAGGTGAGGGGTGTGGCGACTGGATCATGGGGGGATTTAAGGAGGAGCGGTGTGGAGACTGGATCATAGGGGGATTTAAAGGTGAGGGGTGTGGAGACTGGATCACTGGGGATTTAAAGAGGAGGGGTGTGGAGACTGGATCATGGGGGGATTTAAAGAGGAGGGGTGTGGAAATTGCATGACTGGGGATTTAGAGGTGAGGGGTGTGAAGCCTGGATCATAGGGGGATTTAAAGAGGAGGGGTGTTGAGACTGGATCACGGGGAATTAAGGAGGAGGGGTGTGGAGACTGGATTACAGGGGAATTAAAGAGGAGGGGTGTTGAGACTGGATTACAGGGGAATTAAAGAGGAGGGGTGTTGAGATTGGATCACGGGGCATTTAAAGAGGAGGGGTGTGGAGACTGGATGACTGTGGATTTAAAGAGGAGGGGTGTGGAGACTGGATCATGGGGGGATTTAAAGAGGAGGGGTGTTGAGACTGGATTACAGGGGAATTAAAGAGGAGGGGTGTTGAGATTGGATCACGGGGCATTTAAAGAGGAGGGGTGTGGAGACTGGATGACTGGGGATTTAAAGAGGAGGGGAGTGGAGACTGGATCCTGGGGGGATTTAAAGAGGAGGGGTGTGGAGACTGGATGACTGGGGATTTAAAGAGGAGGGGTGTGGAGACTGGATCATGGGGGGATTTAAAGAGGAGGGGTGTGGAAATTGCATGACTGGGGATTTAGAGGTGAGGGGTGTGAAGCCTGGATCATATGGGGATTTAAAGAGGAGGGGTGTTGAGACTGGATTACAGGAGAATTAAAGAGGAGGGGTGTTGAGATTGGATCACGGGGCATTTAAAGAGGAGGGGTGTGGAGACTGGATAACTGGGGATTTAAAGAGGAGGGGTGTGGAGACTGGATGACTAGGGATTTAAAGAGGAGGGGTGTGGAGACTGGATCATGGGGGGATTTAAAGAGGAGGGGTGTGGAAATTGAATGACTGGGGATTTAGAGGTGAAGGGTGTGGAGACTGGATCATGGGCGGATTTAGAGGTGAGGGGTGTGGAGACTGGATCATGGGGGGATTTAGAGGTGAGGGGTTTGGAGACTGGATCATAGGGGGATTTAAAGGTGAGGGGTGTGGAGACTGGATCATGGGGGGATTTAAAGGTGAGGGGTGTGGAGACTGGTTCTTGGGGGGATTTAAAGAGGTGGGGTGTGGAGACTGGATGACTGGGGATTTAAAGATGAGGGGTGTGGAGACTGGATCATGGGGGGATTTAGAGAGGAGGGGTGTGGAGACTGGATGACTGGGGATTTAAAGAGGAGGGGTGTGGAGATTGCATGACTGGGGATTTAGAGGTGAGGGGTGTGGAGACTGGATCATGGGGGGATTTAGAGGTGACGGGTGTGGAGACTGGATCATGGGGGGATTTAGAGGTGAGGGGTGTGGAGACTGGATCATGGGGGGATTTAGAGGTGAGGGGTGTGGATATGGAATCGGGGGGATTTAGAGGTGAGGGGTGTGGAGACTGGACCATGGGGGGATTTAAAGGTGAGGGGTGTGGAGACTGGATCATGGGGTATTTAAAGAGGAGGGGTGTGGAGACTGGATGACTGGGGATTTAAAGAGGAGGGGTGTGGAGACTGGATGACTGAGGATTTAAAGAGGAGGGGTGTGGAGGTTGCATGACTGGGGATTTAGAGGTGAGGGCTGTGGAGACTGGATCATGGTGGGATTTAAAGAGGAGGTGTGTTGAGACTGGATTACAGGGGAATTAAGGAGGAAGGGTGTTGAGATTGGATCACGGGGCATTTAAAGAGGAGGGGTGTGGAGACTGGATGACTGGGGATTTAAAGAGGAGTGGTGTGGAGACTGGATCATGGGGGGATTTAAAGAGGAGGGGTGTGGAGACTGGATGACGGGGGGATTTAAAGAGGAGGGGTGTGGAGACTGGATGACTGGGGATTTAAAGAGGAGGGGTGTGGAGACTGGATCATGGGGGGAATTAAAAAGGAGGGGTGTGGAAATTGCATGACTGTGGATTTAGAGGTGAGGGGTGTGGACACTGGATCACAGGGGGATTTAAAGAGGAGGGGTGTTGAGACTGTATTACACGAGAATTAAAGAGGAGGGGTGTTGGGATTGTATCATGGGGCATTTAAAGAGGAGGGGTGTGGAGACTGGATGACTGGGGATTTAAAGAGGAGGGGTGTGGAGACTGGATCATGGGGGGATTTAAAGAGGAGGGGTGTGGAGACTGGATGACTGGGGATTTAAAGAGGAGGGGTGTGGAGACTGGATCATGGGGGGATTTAAAGAGGAGGGGTCTGAAGACTGGATGACTGGGGATTTAAAGAGGAGGGATGTGGAGACTGTATCATGGGGGGATTTAAAAAGGAGGGGTGTGGAAATTGCATGACTGGGGATTTAAAGAGGAGGGGTGTGGAAATTGCATGACTGGGGATTTAGAGGTGAAGGGTGTGGAGACTGGATCACAGGGGGATTTAAAGAGGAGGGGTGTGGAGACTGGATCATGGGGGGATTTAAAGAGGAGGGGTGTGTAGACTGGATCATGGGGGGATTTAAAGGTGAGGGGTGTGGAGACTGGATCATGGGGGGATTTAGAGGTGAGGGGTGTGGAGACTGGATCATGGGGGTTTTAGAGGTGAGGGCTGTGGAGACTGGATCATGGGGCGTTTAAAGGTGAGGGGTGTGCAGACTGGATCATGGGGGGATTTAGAGGTGAGGGGTGTGGAGACAGGATCAGGGGGGGATTTAGAGGTGAGGGGTGTGGAGATGGGATCATGGGGGGATTTAGAGGTGAGCGGTGTGGAGACTGGACCATGGGGGGATTTAAAGGTGAGGGGTGTGGAGACTGGATCATGGGGGGATTTAAAGAGGAGGGGTGTGGAGACTGGATGACTGAGGATTTAAAGAGGAGGGGTGTGGAGACTGGATCATGGGGGAATTTAGAGGTGAGGGGTGTGGAGACTGGATCATGGGGGGATTTAGAGGTGAGGGGTGTGCAGACTGGATCATGGGGGGATTTAAAGGTGAGGGGTGTGGAGACTGGAACATGGGGGGTTTTAGATGTGAGGGGTGTGGAGCCGGGATCATGGGGAGATTTAGAGCTGAGGGGTGTGTAGACGGGATCATGGGGGGATTTAGAGGTGAGGGGTGTGGAGACTGGATCATGGGGGTATTTAAAGGTGAGGGGTGTGGAGACTGGATCATGGGGCGATTTAAAGGTGAGGGGTGTGGAGACTGGATCATGGGGGGATTTAAGGAGGAGCGGTGTGGAGACTGGATCATAGGGGGATTTAAAGGTGAGGGGTGTGGAGACTGGATCACTGGGGATTTAAAGAGGAGGGGTGTGGAGACTGGATCATGGGGGGATTTAAAGAGGAGGGGTGTGGAAATTGCATGACTGGGGATTTAGAGGTGAGGGGTGTGAAGCCTGGATCATAGGGGGATTTAAAGAGGAGGGGTGTTGAGACTGGATCACGGGGAATTAAGGAGGAGGGGTGTGGAGACTGGATTACAGGGGAATTAAAGAGGAGGGGTGTTGAGACTGGATTACAGGGGAATTAAAGAGGAGGGGTGTTGAGATTGGATCACGGGGCATTTAAAGAGGAGGGGTGTGGAGACTGGATGACTGTGGATTTAAAGAGGAGGGGTGTGGAGACTGGATCATGGGGGGATTTAAAGAGGAGGGGTGTTGAGACTGGATTACAGGGGAATTAAAGAGGAGGGGTGTTGAGATTGGATCACGGGGCATTTAAAGAGGAGGGGTGTGGAGACTGGATGACTGGGGATTTAAAGAGGAGGGGAGTGGAGACTGGATCCTGGGGGGATTTAAAGAGGAGGGGTGTGGAGACTGGATGACTGGGGATTTAAAGAGGAGGGGTGTGGAGACTGGATCATGGGGGGATTTAAAGAGGAGGGGTGTGGAAATTGCATGACTGGGGATTTAGAGGTGAGGGGTGTGAAGCCTGGATCATAGGGGGATTTAAAGAGGAGGGGTGTTGAGACTGGATTACAGGAGAATTAAAGAGGAGGGGTGTTGAGATTGGATCACGGGGCATTTAAAGAGGAGGGGTGTGGAGACTGGATAACTGGGGATTTAAAGAGGAGGGGTGTGGAGACTGGATGACTAGGGATTTAAAGAGGAGGGTTGTGGAGACTGGATCATGGGGGGATTTAAAGAGGAGGGGTGTGGAAATTGAATGACTGGGGATTTAGAGGTGAGGGGTGTGGAGACTGCATCATGGGGGGATTTAAAGAGGAGGGGTGTTGAGACTAGATTACAGGAGAATTAAAGTGGAGGGTTGTTGATATTGGATCACGGGGCATTTAAAGAGGAGGGGTGTGGAGACTGGATGACTGGGGATTTAAAGAGGAGGGGTGTGGCGACTGGATCATGGAGGGATTTAAAGAGGATGGGTGTGGAGACTGGATGACTGGGGATTTAAAGAGGAGGGGCGTAGAGACTGGATCATGGGGGGATTTAAAGAGGAGGGGTGTGGAAATTGCATGACTGGGGATTTAGAGGTGAGGGATGTGGAGACTGGATCATGGGGGGATTTAAAGAGGAGGGGTGTTGAGACTGGATTACAGGAGAATTAAAGATGAGGGGTGTTGAGATTGGATCACGGGGCGTTTAAAGTGGAGGGGTGTGGAGACTGTATGACTGGGGATTTAAAGAGGAGGGGTGTGGATACTGGATCATGGGGGGATTTAAAGAGGAGGGGTGTGGAGACTGGATGACTGGGGATTTAAAGAGGAGGTGTGTGGAGACTGGATCATGGGGGGATTTAAAAAGGAGGGGTGTGGAAATTGCATGACTGGGGATTTAAAAAGGAGGGGTGTGGAAATTGCATGACTGGGGATTTAGAGGTGAGGGGTGTGGAGACTGGATCACAGGGGGATTTAAAGAGGAGGGGTGTGGAGACTGGATCATGGGGGGATTTAAAGAGGAGGGGTGTGGAGACTGGATCATGGGGGGATTTAAAGAGGAGGGGTGTGGAAACTGGATCATGGGGGGATTTAGAGGTGAGGGGTGTGGAGACTGGATCATGGGGGGATTTAAAGGTGAGGGGTGTGGAGACTGGATCATGGGGGGATTTAGAGGTGAGGGGTGTGGAGACTGGATCATGGGGGGATTTAGAGGTGAGGGGTGTGGAGACTGGATCATGGGGGGATTTAGAGGTGAGGGGTGTGGAGATGGAATCGGGGGGATTTAGAGGTGAGGGGTGTGGAGACTGGATCATGGGGGGATTTAAAGGTGAGGGGTGTGGAGACTGGATCATGGGGGGATTTAAAGAGGAGGGGTGTGGAGACTGGATGACTGGGGATTTAAAGAGGAGGGGTGTGGAGACTGGATGACTGAGGATTTAAAGAGGAGGGGTGTGGAGATTGCATGACTGGGGATTTAGAGGTGAGGGGTGTGGAGACTGGATCATGGGGGGATTTAGAGGTGAGGGGTGTGGAGACTGCATCATGGGGGGATTTAAAGATGAGGGGTGTTGAGATTGGATCACGGTGCATTTAAAGAGGAGGGGTGTGCAGACTGGATGACTGGGGATTTAAAGAGGAGGGGTGTGGAGACTGGATCATGGGGGGAATTAAAAAGGAGGGGAGTGGAAATTGCATGACTGTGGATTTAGAGGTGAGGGGTGTGGAGACTGGATCACAGGGGAATTTAAAGAGGAGGGGTGTTGAGATTGGATCACGGTGCATTTAAAGAGGAGGGGTGTGGAGACTGGATGACTGGGGATTTAAAGAGGAGTGGTGTGGAGACTGGATCATGGGGGGATTTAAAGAGGAGGGGTGTGCAGACTGGATGACTGGGGATTTAAAGAGGAGGGGTGTGGAGACTGGATCATGGGGGGAATTAAAAAGGAGGGGTGTGGAAATTGCATGACTGTGGATTTAGAGGTGAGGGGTGTGGAGACTGGATCACAGGGGAATTTAAAGAGGAGGGGTGTTGAGACTGTATTACAGGAGAATTAAAGAGGAGGAGTGTTGAGATTGGATCACGGGGCATTTAAAGAGGAGGGGTGTGGAGACTGTATGACTGGGGATTTAAAGAGGAGGGGTGTGGAGACTGGATCATGGGGGGATTTAAAGAGGAGGGATGTGGAGACTGGATGACTGGGGATTTAAAGAGGAGGGGTGTGGAGACTGGATAACTGAGGATTTAAAGAGGAGGGGTGTGGAAATTGCATGACTGGGGATTTAAAGAGGAGGGGTGTGGAGAATGGATCACAGGGGGATTTAAAGAGGAGGGGTGTGGAGATTGGATCATGGGGGGATTTAAAGAGGAGGGGTGTGGAGACTGGATCATGGGGGGAATTAGAGGTGAGGGGTGTGGAGACTGGATCATGGGGGGATTTAGAGGTGAGGGGTGTGGAGACTGGATGACTAGGGATTTAAAGAGGAGGGGTGTGGAGACTGGATCATGGGGGGATTTAAAGAGGAGGGGTGTGGAAATTGAATGACTGGGGATTTAGAGGTGAGGGGTGTGGAGACTGCATCATGGGGGGATTTAAAGAGGAGGGGTGTTGAGACTAGATTACAGGAGAATTAAAGTGGAGGGTTGTTGATATTGGATCACGGGGCATTTAAAGAGGAGGGGTGTGGAGACTGGATGACTGGGGATTTAAAGAGGAGGGGTGTGGCGACTGGATCATGGAGGGATTTAAAGAGGATGGGTGTGGAGACTGGATGACTGGGGATTTAAAGAGGAGGGGTGTAGAGATTGGATCATGGCGGGATTTAAAGAGGAGGGGTGTGGAGACTGGATCATGGGGGTTTTAGAGGTGAGGGCTGTGGAGACTGGATCATGGGGCGTTTAAAGGTGAGGGGTGTGCAGACTGGATCATGGGGGGATTTAGAGGTGAGGGGTGTGGAGACAGGATCAGGGGGGGATTTAGAGGTGAGGGGTGTGGAGATGGGATCATGGGGGGATTTAGAGGTGAGCGGTGTGGAGACTGGACCATGGGGGGATTTAAAGGTGAGGGGTGTGGAGACTGGATCATGGGGGGATTTAAAGAGGAGGGGTGTGGAGACTGGATGACTGAGGATTTAAAGAGGAGGGGTGTGGAGACTGGATCATGGGGGAATTTAGAGGTGAGGGGTGTGGAGACTGGATCATGGGGGGATTTAGAGGTGAGGGGTGTGCAGACTGGATCATGGGGGGATTTAAAGGTGAGGGGTGTGGAGACTGGAACATGGGGGGTTTTAGATGTGAGGGGTGTGGAGCCGGGATCATGGGGAGATTTAGAGCTGAGGGGTGTGTAGACGGGATCATGGGGGGATTTAGAGGTGAGGGGTGTGGAGACTGGATCATGGGGGTATTTAAAGGTGAGGGGTGTGGAGACTGGATCATGGGGCGATTTAAAGGTGAGGGGTGTGGAGACTGGATCATGGGGGGATTTAAGGAGGAGCGGTGTGGAGACTGGATCATAGGGGGATTTAAAGGTGAGGGGTGTGGAGACTGGATCACTGGGGATTTAAAGAGGAGGGGTGTGGAGACTGGATCATGGGGGGATTTAAAGAGGAGGGGTGTGGAAATTGCATGACTGGGGATTTAGAGGTGAGGGGTGTGAAGCCTGGATCATAGGGGGATTTAAAGAGGAGGGGTGTTGAGACTGGATCACGGGGAATTAAGGAGGAGGGGTGTGGAGACTGGATTACAGGGGAATTAAAGAGGAGGGGTGTTGAGACTGGATTACAGGGGAATTAAAGAGGAGGGGTGTTGAGATTGGATCACGGGGCATTTAAAGAGGAGGGGTGTGGAGACTGGATGACTGTGGATTTAAAGAGGAGGGGTGTGGAGACTGGATCATGGGGGGATTTAAAGAGGAGGGGTGTTGAGACTGGATTACAGGGGAATTAAAGAGGAGGGGTGTTGAGATTGGATCACGGGGCATTTAAAGAGGAGGGGTGTGGAGACTGGATGACTGGGGATTTAAAGAGGAGGGGAGTGGAGACTGGATCCTGGGGGGATTTAAAGAGGAGGGGTGTGGAGACTGGATGACTGGGGATTTAAAGAGGAGGGGTGTGGAGACTGGATCATGGGGGGATTTAAAGAGGAGGGGTGTGGAAATTGCATGACTGGGGATTTAGAGGTGAGGGGTGTGAAGCCTGGATCATTGGGGGGATTTAAAGAGGAGGGGTGTTGAGACTGGATTACAGGAGAATTAAAGAGGAGGGGTGTTGAGATTGGATCACGGGGCATTTAAAGAGGAGGGGTGTGGAGACTGGATAACTGGGGATTTAAAGAGGAGGGGTGTGGAGACTGGATGACTAGGGATTTAAAGAGGAGGGGTGTGGAGACTGGATCATGGGGGGATTTAAAGAGGAGGGGTGTGGAAATTGAATGACTGGGGATTTAGAGGTGAGGGGTGTGGAGACTGCATCATGGGGGGATTTAAAGAGGAGGGGTGTTGAGACTAGATTACAGGAGAATTAAAGTGGAGGGTTGTTGATATTGGATCACGGGGCATTTAAAGAGGAGGGGTGTGGAGACTGGATGACTGGGGATTTAAAGAGGAGGGGTGTGGCGACTGGATCATGGAGGGATTTAAAGAGGATGGGTGTGGAGACTGGATGACTGGGGATTTAAAGAGGAGGGGCGTAGAGACTGGATCATGGGGGGATTTAAAGAGGAGGGGTGTGGAAATTGCATGACTGGGGATTTAGAGGTGAGGGATGTGGAGACTGGATCATGGGGGGATTTAAAGAGGAGGGGTGTTGAGACTGGATTACAGGAGAATTAAAGATGAGGGGTGTTGAGATTGGATCACGGGGCGTTTAAAGTGGAGGGGTGTGGAGACTGTATGACTGGGGATTTAAAGAGGAGGGGTGTGGATACTGGATCATGGGGGGATTTAAAGAGGAGGGTTGTGGAGACTGGATGACTGGGGATTTAAAGAGGAGGTGTGTGGAGACTGGATCATGGGAGGATTTAAAAAGGAGGGGTGTGGAAATTGCATGACTGGGGATTTAAAAAGGAGGGGTGTGGAAATTGCATGACTGGGGATTTAGAGGTGAGGGGTGTGGAGACTGGATCACAGGGGGATTTAAAGAGGAGGGGTGTGGAGACTGGATCATGGGGGGATTTAAAGAGGAGGGGTGTGGAGACTGGATCATGGGGGGATTTAAAGAGGAGGGGTGTGGAAACTGGATCATGGGGGGATTTAGAGGTGAGGGGTGTGGAGACTGGATCATGGGGGGATTTAAAGGTGAGGGGTGTGGAGACTGGATCATGGGGGGATTTAGAGGTGAGGGGTGTGGAGACTGGATCATGGGGGGATTTAGAGGTGAGGGGTGTGGAGACTGGATCATGGGGGGATTTAGAGGTGAGGGGTGTGGAGATGGAATCGGGGGGATTTAGAGGTGAGGGGTGTGGAGACTGGATCATGGGGGGATTTAAAGGTGAGGGGTGTGGAGACTGGATCATGGGGGGATTTAAAGAGGAGGGGTGTGGAGACTGGATGACTGGGGATTTAAAGAGGAGGGGTGTGGAGACTGGATGACTGAGGATTTAAAGAGGAGGGGTGTGGAGATTGCATGACTGGGGATTTAGAGGTGAGGGGTGTGGAGACTGGATCATGGGGGGATTTAGAGGTGAGGGGTGTGGAGACTGCATCATGGGGGGATTTAAAGATGAGGGGTGTTGAGATTGGATCACGGTGCATTTAAAGAGGAGGGGTGTGCAGACTGGATGACTGGGGATTTAAAGAGGAGGGGTGTGGAGACTGGATCATGGGGGGAATTAAAAAGGAGGGGAGTGGAAATTGCATGACTGTGGATTTAGAGGTGAGGGGTGTGGAGACTGGATCACAGGGGAATTTAAAGAGGAGGGGTGTTGAGATTGGATCACGGTGCATTTAAAGAGGAGGGGTGTGGAGACTGGATGACTGGGGATTTAAAGAGGAGTGGTGTGGAGACTGGATCATGGGGGGATTTAAAGAGGAGGGGTGTGCAGACTGGATGACTGGGGATTTAAAGAGGAGGGGTGTGGAGACTGGATCATGGGGGGAATTAAAAAGGAGGGGTGTGGAAATTGCATGACTGTGGATTTAGAGGTGAGGGGTGTGGAGACTGGATCACAGGGGAATTTAAAGAGGAGGGGTGTTGAGACTGTATTACAGGAGAATTAAAGAGGAGGAGTGTTGAGATTGGATCACGGGGCATTTAAAGAGGAGGGGTGTGGAGACTGTATGACTGGGGATTTAAAGAGGAGGGGTGTGGAGACTGGATCATGGGGGGATTTAAAGAGGAGGGATGTGGAGACTGGATGACTGGGGATTTAAAGAGGAGGGGTGTGGAGACTGGATAACTGAGGATTTAAAGAGGAGGGGTGTGGAAATTGCATGACTGGGGATTTAAAGAGGAGGGGTGTGGAGAATGGATCACAGGGGGATTTAAAGAGGAGGGGTGTGGAGATTGGATCATGGGGGGATTTAAAGAGGAGGGGTGTGGAGACTGGATCATGGGGGGAATTAGAGGTGAGGGGTGTGGAGACTGGATCATGGGGGGATTTAGAGGTGAGGGGTGTGGAGACTGGATGACTAGGGATTTAAAGAGGAGGGGTGTGGAGACTGGATCATGGGGGGATTTAAAGAGGAGGGGTGTGGAAATTGAATGACTGGGGATTTAGAGGTGAGGGGTGTGGAGACTGCATCATGGGGGGATTTAAAGAGGAGGGGTGTTGAGACTAGATTACAGGAGAATTAAAGTGGAGGGTTGTTGATATTGGATCACGGGGCATTTAAAGAGGAGGGGTGTGGAGACTGGATGACTGGGGATTTAAAGAGGAGGGGTGTGGCGACTGGATCATGGAGGGATTTAAAGAGGATGGGTGTGGAGACTGGATGACTGGGGATTTAAAGAGGAGGGGTGTAGAGATTGGATCATGGCGGGATTTAAAGAGGAGGGGTGTGGAAATTGCATGACTGGGGATTTAGAGGTGAGGGATGTGGAGACTGGATCATGGGGGGATTTAAAGAGGAGGGGTGTTGAGACTGGATTACAGGAGAATTAAAGATGAGGGGTGTTGAGATTGGATCACGGGGCGTTTAAAGTGGAGTGGTGTGGAGACTGTATGACTGGGGATTTAAAGAGGAGGGGTGTGGATACTGGATCATGGGGGGATTTAAAGAGGAGGGGTGTGGAGACTGGATGACTGGGGATTTAAAGAGGAGGTGTGTGGAGACTGGATCATGGGGGGATTTAAAAAGGAGGGGTGTGGAAATTGCATGACTGGGGATTTAAAAAGGAGGGGTGTGGAAATTGCATGACTGGGGATTTAGAGGTGAGGGGTGTGGAGACTGGATCACAGGGGGATTTAAAGAGGAGGGGTGTGGAGACTGGATCATGGGGGGATTTAAAGAGGAGGGGTGTGGAGACTGGATCATGGGGGGATTTAAAGAGGAGGGGTGTGGAAACTGGATCATGGGGGGATTTAGAGGTGAGGGGTGTGGAGACTGGATCATGGGGGGATTTAAAGGTGAGGGGTGTGGAGACTGGATCATGGGGGGATTTAGAGGTGAGGGGTGTGGAGACTGGATCATGGGGGGATTTAGAGGTGAGGGGTGTGGAGACTGGATCATGGGGGGATTTAGAGGTGAGGGGTGTGGAGATGGAATCGGGGGGATTTAGAGGTGAGGGGTGTGGAGACTGGATCATGGGGGGATTTAAAGGTGAGGGGTGTGGAGACTGGATCATGGGGGGATTTAAAGAGGAGGGGTGTGGAGACTGGATGACTGGGGATTTAAAGAGGAGGGGTGTGGAGACTGGATGACTGAGGATTTAAAGAGGAGGGGTGTGGAGATTGCATGACTGGGGATTTAGAGGTGAGGGGTGTGGAGACTGGATCATGGGGGGATTTAGAGGTGAGGGGTGTGGAGACTGCATCATGGGGGGATTTAAAGATGAGGGGTGTGGAGACTGGATGACTGAGGATTTAAAGAGGAGGGGTGTGGAGATTGCATGACTGGGGATTTAAAGAGGAGGGGTGTGGAGACTGGATGACTGAGGATTTAAAGAGGAGGGGTGTGGAGATTGCATGACTGGGGATTTAAAGAGGAGGGGTGTGGAGACTGGATCATGGGGGGAATTAAAAAGGAGGGGAGTGGAAATTGCATGACTGTGGATTTAGAGGTGAGGGGTGTGGAGACTGGATCACAGGGGAATTTAAAGAGGAGGGGTGTTGAGATTGGATCACGGTGCATTTAAAGAGGAGGGGTGTGGAGACTGGATGACTGGGGATTTAAAGAGGAGTGGTGTGGAGACTGGATCATGGGGGGATTTAAAGAGGAGGGGTGTGCAGACTGGATGACTGGGGATTTAAAGAGGAGGGGTGTGGAGACTGGATCATGGGGGGAATTAAAAAGGAGGGGTGTGGAAATTGCATGACTGTGGATTTAGAGGTGAGGGGTGTGGAGACTGGATCACAGGGGGATTTAAAGAGGAGGGGTGTGGAGACTGGATCATGGGGGGATTTAAAGAGGAGGGGTGTGGAGACTGGATCATGGGGGGATTTAAAGAGGAGGGGTGTGGAAACTGGATCATGGGGGGATTTAGAGGTGAGGGGTGTGGAGACTGGATCATGGGGGGATTTAAAGGTGAGGGGTGTGGAGACTGGATCATGGGGGGATTTAGAGGTGAGGGGTGTGGAGACTGGATCATGGGGGGATTTAGAGGTGAGGGGTGTGGAGACTGGATCATGGGGGGATTTAGAGGTGAGGGGTGTGGAGATGGAATCGGGGGGATTTAGTGGTGAGGGGTGTGGAGACTGGATCATGGGGGGATTTAAAGGTGAGGGGTGTGGAGACTGGATCATGGGGGGATTTAAAGAGGAGGGGTGTGGAGACTGGATGACTGGGGATTTAAAGAGGAGGGGTGTGGAGACTGGATGACTGAGGATTTAAAGAGGAGGGGTGTGGAGATTGCATGACTGGGGATTTAGAGGTGAGGGGTGTGGAGACTGGATCATGGGGGGATTTAGAGGTGAGGGGTGTGGAGACTGCATCATGGGGGGATTTAAAGATGAGGGGTGTGGAGACTGGATGACTGAGGATTTAAAGAGGAGGGGTGTGGAGATTGCATGACTGGGGATTTAAAGAGGAGGGGTGTGGAGACTGGATGACTGAGGATTTAAAGAGGAGGGGTGTGGAGATTGCATGACTGGGGATTTAAAGAGGAGGGGTGTGGAGACTGGATCATGGGGGGAATTAAAAAGGAGGGGAGTGGAAATTGCATGACTGTGGATTTAGAGGTGAGGGGTGTGGAGACTGGATCACAGGGGAATTTAAAGAGGAGGGGTGTTGAGATTGGATCACGGTGCATTTAAAGAGGAGGGGTGTGGAGACTGGATGACTGGGGATTTAAAGAGGAGTGGTGTGGAGACTGGATCATGGGGGGATTTAAAGAGGAGGGGTGTGCAGACTGGATGACTGGGGATTTAAAGAGGAGGGGTGTGGAGACTGGATCATGGGGGGAATTAAAAAGGAGGGGTGTGGAAATTGCATGACTGTGGATTTAGAGGTGAGGGGTGTGGAGACTGGATCACAGGGGAATTTAAAGAGGAGGGGTGTTGAGACTGTATTACAGGAGAATTAAAGAGGAGGAGTGTTGAGATTGGATCACGGGGCATTTAAAGAGGAGGGGTGTGGAGACTGTATGACTGGGGATTTAAAGAGGAGGGGTGTGGAGACTGGATCATGGGGGGATTTAAAGAGGAGGGATGTGGAGACTGGATGACTGGGGATTTAAAGAGGAGGGGTGTGGAGACTGGATAACTGAGGATTTAAAGAGGAGGGGTGTGGAAATTGCATGACTGGGGATTTAAAGAGGAGGGGTGTGGAGAATGGATCACAGGGGGATTTAAAGAGGAGGGGTGTGGAGATTGGATCATGGGGGGATTTAAAGAGGAGGGGTGTGGAGACTGGATCATGGGGGGAATTAGAGGTGAGGGGTGTGGAGACTGGATCATGGGGGGATTTAGAGGTGAGGGGTGTGGAGACTGGATCATGGGGGGATTTAAAGGTGAGGGGTGTGGAGACTGGATCATGGGGGGATTTAGAGGTGAGGGGTGTGAAGACGGGATCATGGGGGGATTTAGAGCTGAGGGGTGTGTAGACGGGATCATGGGGGGATTTAAAGGTGAGGGGTATGGAGACTGGATCATGGGGGGATTTAAAGAGGAGGGGTGTGGAGACTGGATGACTGGCTATTTAAAGAGGAGGGGTGTGGAGACTGGATCATGGGGGGATTTAAAGAGGAGGGGTGTGGAGACTGGATCATGGGGGGATTTAGAGGTGAGGGGTGTGGAGACGGGATCATGGGGGGATTTAAAGGTGAGGGGTGTGGAGACTGGATCATGGGGGGATTTAGAGGTGAGGGGTGTGGAGACTGGATCATGGGGGGATTTAGAGGTGAGGGGTGTGGAGACTGGATCATGGGGGGATTTAAAGGTGAGGGGTCTGGAGACTGGATGACTGGGAATTTAAAGAGGAGGGATGTGGAGACTGTATCAAGGGGGGATTTAAAAAGGAGGGGTGTGGAAATTGCATGACTGGGGATTTAAAGAGGAGGGGTGTGGAAATTGCATGTCTGGGGATTTAGAGGTGAAGGGTGTGGAGACTGGATCACAGGGGGATTTAAAGAGGTGGGGTGTGGAGACTGGATCATGGGGGGATTTAAAGAGGAGGGGTGTGTAGACGGGATCATGGGGGATTTAGAGGTGAGGGGTGTGGAGACTGGATCATGGGGGGATTTAAAGGTGAGGGGTGTGGAGACTGGATCATGGGGGGATTTAAAGAGGAGGGGTGTGGAGACTGGATGACTGGGGATTTAAAGAGGAGGGGAGTGGAGACAGGATCATGGGGGGATTTAAAGAGGAGGGGTGTGGAGACTGGATGACTGGGGATTTAAAGAGGAGGGGTGTGGAGACTGGATGACTGAGGATTTAAAGAGGAGGGGTGTGGAGATTGCATGACTGGGGATTTAGAGGTGAGGGGTGTGGAGACTGGATCATGGGCGGATTTAGAGGTGAGGGGTGTGGAGACTGGATCATTGGGGGATTTAGAGGTGAGGGGTTTGGAGACTGGATCATAGGGGGATTTAAAGGTGAGGGGTGTGGAGACTGGATCATGGGGGGATTTAGAGGTGAGGGGTGTGGAGACGGGATCATGGGGGGATTTAGAGCTGAGGGGTGTGTAGACGGGATCATGGGGGGATTTAGAGGTGAGGGGTGTGGAGACTGGATCTCGGGGGGATTTAAAGAGGTGGGGTGTGGAGACTGGATGACTGGGGATTTAAAGATGAGGGGTGTGGAGACTGGATCATGGGGGGATTTAGAGAGGAGGGGTGTGGAGACTGGATGACTGGGGATTTAAAGAGGAGGGGTGTGGAGATTGCATGACTGGGGATTTAGAGGTGAGGGGTGTGGAGACTGGATCATGGGCGGATTTAGAGGTGAGGGGTGTGGAGACTGGATCATGGGGGGATTTAGAGGTGAGGGGTGTGGAGACTGGATCATAGGGGGATTTAAAGGTGAGGGGTGTGGAGACTGGATCATGGGGGGATTTAGAGTTGAGGGGTGAGGAGACTGGATCATGGGGGGATTTAAAGAGGAGGGGTGTTGAGACTGGATTACAGGAGAATTAAAGATGAGGGGTGTTGAGATTGGATCACGGGGCGTTTAAAGAGGAGGGGTGTGGAGACTGGATGACTGGGGATTTAAAGAGGAGGGATGTGGAGACTGTATCATGGGGGGATTTAAAAAGGAGAGGTGTGGAAATTGCATGACTGGGGATTTAAAGAGGAGGGGTGTGGAAATTGCATGACTGGGGATTTAGAGGTGAAGGGTGTGGAGACTGGATCACAGGGGGATTTAAAGAGGAGGGGTGTGGAGACTGGATCATGGGGGGATTTAAAGAGGAGGGGTGTGGAGACTGGATCATGGGGGGATTTAAAGAGGAGGGGTGTGGAAACTGGATCATGGGGGGATTTAGAGGTGAGGGGTGTGGAGACTGGATCATAGGGGGATTTAGAGGTGAGGGGTGTGGAGATGGAATCGGGGGGATTTAGAGGTGAGGGGTGTGGAGACTGGACCATGGGGCGATTTAAAGGTGAGGGGTGTGGAGACTGGATCATGGGGTATTTAAAGAGGAGGGGTGTGGAGACTGGATGACTGGGGATTTAAAGAGGAGGGGTGTGGAGACTGGATGACTGAGGATTTAAAGAGGAGGGGTGTGGAGATTGCATGACTGGGGATTTAGAGGTGAGGGCTGTGGAGACTGGATCATGGGGGGATTTAAAGAGGAGGGGTGTTGAGACTGGATTACAGGGGAATTAAAGAGAAAGGGTGTTGAGATTGGATCACGGGGCATTTAAAGAGGAGGGGTGTGGAGACTGGATGACTGGGGATTTAAAGAGGAGTGGTGTGGAGACTGGATCATGGGGGGATTTAAAGAGGAGGGGTGTGGAGACTGGATGACGGGGGGATTTAAAGAGGAGGGGTGTGGAGACTGGATGACTGGGGATTTAAAGAGGAGGGGTGTGGAGACTGGATCATGGGGGGAATTAAAAAGGAGGGGTGTGGAAATTGCATGACTGTGGATTTAGAGGTGAGGGGTGTGGAGACTGGATCACAGGGGGATTTAAAGAGGAGGGGTGTTGAGACTGTATTACACGAGAATTAAAGAGGAGGGGTGTTGAGATTGTATCATGGGGCATTTAAAGAGGAGGGGTGTGGAGACTGGATGACTGGGGATTTAAAGAGGAGGGGTGTGGAGACTGGATCATGGGGGGATTTAAAGAGGAGGGGTGTGGAGACTGGATGACTGGGGATTTAAAGAGGAGGGGTGTGGAGACTGGATCATGGGGCGATTTAAAGAGTAGGGGTCTGAAGACTGGATGACTGGGGATTTAAAGAGGAGGGATGTGGAGACTGTATCATGGGGGGATTTAAAAAGGAGGGGTGTGGAAATTGCATGACTGGGGATTTAAAGAGGAGGGGTGTGGAAATTGCATGACTGGGGATTTAGAGGTGAAGGGTGTGGAGACTGGATCACAGGGGGATTTAAAGAGGAGGGGTGTGGAGACTGGATCATGGGGGGATTTAAAGAGGAGGGGTGTGTAGACTGGATCATGGGGGGATTTAAAGGTGAGGGGTGTGGAGACTGGATCATGGGGGGATTTAGAGGTGAGGGGTGTGGGGACTGGATCATGGGGGTTTTAGAGGTGAGGGCTGTGGAGACTGGATCATGGGGGGTTTAAAGGTGAGAGGTGTGCAGACTGGATCATGGGGGGATTTAGAGGTGAGGGGTGTGGAGACAGGATCATGGGGGGATTTAGAGGTGAGGGGTGTGGAGATGGGATCATGGGGGGATTTAGAGGTGAGCGGTGTGGAGACTGGACCATGGGGGGATTTAAAGGTGAGGGGTGTGGAGACTGGACCCCTCCTCTTTAAATCCCCCGATGATCCAGTCTCTGGATTTAAAGGTGAGGGGTGTGGAGACTGGAACATGGGGGGTTTTAGATGTGAGGGGTGTGGAGCCGGGATCATGGGGAGATTTAGAGCTGAGGGGTGTGTAGACGGGATCATGGGGGGATTTAGAGGTGAGCTGTGTGGAGACTGGATCATAGGGGGATTTAAAGGTCAGGGGTGTGGAGACTGGATCACTGGGGATTTAAAGAGGAGGGGTGTGGAGACTGGATCATGGGCGGAATTAAAAAGGAGGGGTGTGGAAATTGCATGACTGTGGATTTAGAGGTGAGGGGTGTGGACACTGGATCACAGGGGGATTTAAAGAGGAGAGGTGTTGAGACTGTATTACAGGAGAATTAAAGAGGAGGGGTGTGGAGACTGGGTGACTGGGGATTTAAAGAGGAGGGTTGTGGAGACTGGATGACTGAGGATTTAAAGAGGAGGGGTGTGGAAATTGCATGACTGGGGATTTAAATGGAGGGGTGTGGAGAATGGATCACAGGGGGATTTAAAGCGGAGGGGTGTGGAGACTGGATCATGGGGGGATTTAAAGAGGAGGGGTGTGGAGACTGGATCATGGGGGGATTTAGAGGTGAGGGGTGTGGAGACTGGATCATGGGGGGATTTAGAGGTGAGGCGTGTGGAGACTGGATCATGGGGGGATTTAAAGGTGAGGGGTGTGGAGACTGGATCATGGGGGGATTTAGAGGTGAGGGGTGTGGAGACTGGATCATGGGGGGATTTAGAGGTGAGGGGTGTGGAGACTGGATCATGGGGGGATTTAAAGGTGAGGGGTGTGGAGACTGGATCATGGGGGGATTTAGAGCTGAGGGGTGTGGAGACTGGATCATGGGGGGGTTTAAAAAGGAGAGGTGTGGAAATTGCATGAATGGGGATTTAAAGAGGAGGGGTGTGGAAATTGCAACACTGGGGATTTAGAGGTGAAGGGTGTGGAGACTGGATCACAGGGGGATTTAAAGAGGAGGGGTGTGGAGACTGGATCATGGGGGGATTTAAAGAGGAGGGGTGTGGAAACTGGATCATGGGGGGATTTAGAGGTGAGGGGTGTGGAGACTGGATCATGGGAGGATTTAAAGAGGAGGGGTGTGGAGACTGGATCATAGGGGGATTTAAAGGTGAGGGGTGTGGAGACTGGATGACTGGGGATTTAAAGAGGAGGGGTGTGGAGACTGGATGACTGGGGATTTAAAGAGGAGGGGTGTGGAGACTGGATGACTGAGGATTTAAAGGGGAGGGGTGTGGAGATTGCATGACTGGGGATTTAGAGGTGAGGGGTGTGGAGACTGGATGACTGGGGATTTAAAGTGGAGGTGTGTGGAGACTGGATGACTGAGGATTTAAAGAGGTGGGGTGTGGAGACTGGATAACTGGGGATTTAAAGAGGAGGGGTGTGGAGACTGGATCATGGGTGGATTTAAAGGTGAGGAGTGTGGAGACTGGATCATGGGGGGATTTAGAGGTGAGGGGTGTGGAGACGGTATCATAGGGGGATTTAGAGGTGAGGCGTGTGGAGACGGGATCATGGGGGGATTTAGAGGTGAGGCGTGTGGAGACTGGATCATGGGGGGATTTAAAGGTGAGGGGTGTGGAGACTGGATCATGGGGCGATTTAAAGAGTAGGGGTCTGAAGACTGGATGACTGGGGATTTAAAGAGGAGGGATGTGGAGACTGTATCATGGGGGGATTTAAAAAGGAGGGGTGTGGAAATTGCATGACTGGGGATTTAAAGAGGAGGGGTGTGGAAATTGCATGACTGGGGATTTAGAGGTGAAGGGTGTGGAGACTGGATCACAGGGGGATTTAAAGAGGAGGGGTGTGGAGACTGGATCATGGGGGGATTTAAAGAGGAGGGGTGTGTAGACTGGATCATGGGGGGATTTAAAGGTGAGGGGTGTGGAGACTGGATCATGGGGGGATTTAGAGGTGAGGGGTGTGGGGACTGGATCATGGGGGTTTTAGAGGTGAGGGCTGTGGAGACTGGATCATGGGGGGTTTAAAGGTGAGAGGTGTGCAGACTGGATCATGGGGGGATTTAGAGGTGAGGGGTGTGGAGACAGGATCATGGGGGGATTTAGAGGTGAGGGGTGTGGAGATGGGATCATGGGGGGATTTAGAGGTGAGCGGTGTGGAGACTGGACCATGGGGGGATTTAAAGGTGAGGGGTGTGGAGACTGGACCCCTCCTCTTTAAATCCCCCCATGATCCAGTCTCTGGATTTAAAGGTGAGGGGTGTGGAGACTGGAACATGGGGGGTTTTAGATGTGAGAGGTGTGGAGCCGGGATCATGGGGAGATTTAGAGCTGAGGGGTGTGTAGACGGGATCATGGGGGGATTTAGAGGTGAGGGGTGTGGAGACTGGATCATAGGGGGATTTAAAGGTCAGGGGTGTGGAGACTGGATCACTGGGGATTTAAAGAGGAGGGGTGTGGAGACTGGATCATGGGCGGAATTAAAAAGGAGGGGTGTGGAAATTGCATGACTGTGGATTTAGAGGTGAGGGGTGTGGACACTGGATCACAGGGGGATTTAAAGAGGAGAGGTGTTGAGACTGTATTACAGGAGAATTAAAGAGGAGGGGTGTGGAGACTGGGTGACTGGGGATTTAAAGAGGAGGGTTGTGGAGACTGGATGACTGAGGATTTAAAGAGGAGGGGTGTGGAAATTGCATGACTGGGGATTTAAATGGAGGGGTGTGGAGAATGGATCACAGGGGGATTTAAAGAGGAGGGGTGTGGAGACTGGATCATGGGGGGATTTAAAGAGGAGGGGTGTGGAGACTGGATCATGGGGGGATTTAGAGGTGAGGGGTGTGGAGACTGGATCATGGGGGGATTTAGAGGTGAGGCGTGTGGAGACTGGATCATGGGGGGATTTAAAGGTGAGGGGTGTGGAGACTGGATCATGGGGGGATTTAGAGGTGAGGGGTGTGGAGACTGGATCATGGGGGGATTTAGAGGTGAGGGGTGTGGAGACTGGATCATGGGGGGATTTAAAGGTGAGGGGTGTGGAGACTGGATCATGGGGGGATTTAGAGGTGAGGGGTGTGGAGACGGGATCATGGGGGGATTTAGAGCTGAGGGGTGTGGAGACTGGATCATGGGTGGTTTAAAAAGGAGAGGTGTGGAAATTGCATGAATGGGGATTTAAAGAGGAGGGGTGTGGAAATTGCAACACTGGGGATTTAGAGGTGAAGGGTGTGGAGACTGGATCACAGGGGGATTTAAAGAGGAGGGGTGTGGAGACTGGATCATGGGGGGATTTAAAGAGGAGGGGTGTGGAAACTGGATCATGGGGGGATTTAGAGGTGAGGGGTGTGGAGACTGGATCATGGGAGGATTTAAAGAGGACGGGTGTGGAGACTGGATCATAGGGGGATTTAAAGGTGAGGGGTGTGGAGACTGGATGACTGGGGATTTAAAGAGGAGGGGTGTGGAGACTGGATGACTGGGGATTTAAAGAGGAGGGGTGTGGAGACTGGATGACTGAGGATTTAAAGGGGAGGGGTGTGGAGATTGCATGACTGGGGATTTAGAGGTGAGGGGTGTGGAGACTGGATGACTGGGGATTTAAAGTGGAGGTGTGTGGAGACTGGATGACTGAGGATTTAAAGAGGTGGGGTGTGGAGACTGGATAACTGGGGATTTAAAGAGGAGGGGTGTGGAGACTGGATCATGGGTGGATTTAAAGGTGAGGAGTGTGGAGACTGGATCATGGGGGGATTTAGAGGTGAGGGGTGTGGAGACGGTATCATAGGGGGATTTAGAGGTGAGGCGTGTGGAGACGGGATCATGGGGGGATTTAGAGGTGAGGGGTGTGGAGACTGGATCATGGGGGGATTTAAAAGTGAGGGGTGTTGAGACTGGATCATGGGGGGATTTAAAGAGGAGGGGTGTGGAGACTGGATGACTGAGGATTTAAAGAGGAGGGGTGTGAAGACTGGATGACTGAAGATTTAAAGAGGTGGGGTGTGCAGACTGGATCATGGGGAGATTTAAAGGTGAGGGGTGTGGAGACTGGATCATGGGGGGATTTAGAGGTGAGGGGTGTGGAGACGGGATCATGGGGGGATTTAGAGGTGAGGGGTGTGGAGACTGGATCATGGGGGGATTTAAAGGTGAGGGGTGTGGAGACTGGATCATGGGGGGATTTATAGAGGAGGGGTGTGGAGACTGGATGACTGGGGATTTAAAGAGGAGGGGTGTGGAGACTGGATGACTGAGGATTTAAAGTGGAGGGGTGTGGAGATTGCATGACTGGGGATTTAGAGGTGAGGGGTGTGGAGACTGGATGACTGGGGATTTAAAGTGGAGGTGTGTGGAGACTGGATGACTGAGGATTTAAAGAGGTGGGGTGTCGAGACTGGATGACTGGGGATTTAAAGAGGAGGGGTGTGGAGACTGGATCATGGGGGGATTTAAAGGTGAGGAGTGTGGAGACTGGATCATGGGGGGATTTAGAGGTGAGGGGTGTGGAGACGGTATCATAGGGGGATTTAGAGGTGAGGCGTGTGGAGACGGGATCATGGGGGGATTTAGAGGTGAGGGGTGTGGAGACTGGATCATGGGGGGATTTAAAGGTGAGGGGTGTGGAGACTGGATCATGGGGGGATTTAAAGAGGAGGGGTGTGGAGACTGGATGACTGAGGATTTAAAGAGGAGGGGTGTGAAGACTGGATGACTGAAGATTTAAAGAGGTGGGGTGTGCAGACTGGATCATGGGGAGATTTAAAGGTGAGGGGTGTGGAGACTGGATCATGGGGGGATTTAGAGGTGAGGGGTGTGGAGACGGGATCATGGGGGGATTTAGAGGTGAGGGGTGTGGAGACTGGATCATGGGGGGATTTAGAGGTGAGGGGTGTGGAGACTGGATCATGGGGGAATTTAGAGGTGAGGGGTGTGGAGACTGGATCATGGGGGGATTTAGAGGTGAGGGGTGTGGAGACTGGATCATGGGGGGATTTAAAGGTGAGGGGTGTGGAGACTGGAACATGGGGGGATTTAGATGTGAGGGGTGTGGAGACGGGATCATGGGGGGATTTAGAGCTGAGGGGTGTGGAGACTGGATCATGGGGGGATTTAAAGGTGAGGGGTGTGGAGACTGGATCATGGGGGGATTTAGTGGGGAGGGGTGTGGAGACGGGATCATGGGGGGATTTAGAGGTGTGGGGTGTGGAGACGGGATCATGGGGGGATTTAGAGGTGAGGGGTGTGGAGACTGGATCATGGGGGGATTTAAATGTGAGGGGTGTGCAGACTGGATGACTGGGGATTTAAAGAGGAGGGGTGTGGAGACAGGATGACTGAGGATTTAAAGAGGAGGGGTGTGGAGACAGGATCATGGGGGGATTTAAAGAGGAGGGGTGTGGAGACTGGATGACTGGGGATTTAAAGAGGAGGGGTGTGGAGACTGGATGACTGAGGATTTAAAGAGGAGGGGTGTGGAGATTGCATGACTGGGGATTTAGAGGTGAGGGGTGTGGAGACTGGATCATGGGCGGATTTAGAGGTGAGGGGTGTGGAGACTGGATCATGGGGGGATTTAGAGGTGAGGGGTTTGGAGACTGGATCATAGGGGGATTTAAAGGTGAGGGGTGTGGAGACTGGATCATGGGGGGATTTAGAGGTGTGGGGTGTGGAGACGGGATCATGGGGGGATTTAGAGCTGAGGGGTGTGTAGACGGGATCATGGGGGGATTTAGAGGTGAGGGGTGTGGAGACTGGATCATGGGGGGATTTAAAGGTGAGGGGTGTGGAGACTGGATCTTGGGGGGATTTAAAGAGGTGGGGTGTGGAGACTGGATGACTGGGGATTTAAAGATGAGGGGTGTGGAGACTGGATCATGGGGGGATTTAGAGAGGAGGGGTGTGGAGACTGGATGACTGGGGATTTAAAGAGGAGGGGTGTGGAGATTGCATGACTGGGGATTTAGAGGTGAGGGGTGTGGAGACTGGATCATGGGCGGATTTAGAGGTGAGGGGTGTGGAGACTGGATCATGGGGGGATTTAGAGGTGAGGGGTGTGGAGACTGGATCATAGGGGGATTTAAAGGTGAGGGGTGTGGAGACTGGATCATGGGGGGATTTAGAGTTGAGGGGTGAGGAGACTGGATCATGGGGGGATTTAAAGAGGAGGGGTGTTGAGACTGGATTACAGGAGAATTAAAGATGAGGGGTGTTGAGATTGGATCACGGGGCGTTTAAAGAGGAGGGGTGTGGAGACTGGATGACTGGGGATTTAAAGAGGAGGGATGTGGAGACTGTATCATGGGGGGATTTAAAAAGGAGAGGTGTGGAAATTGCATGACTGGGGATTTAAAGAGGAGGGGTGTGGAAATTGCATGACTGGGGATTTAGAGGTGAAGGGTGTGGAGACTGGATCACAGGGGGATTTAAAGAGGAGGGGTGTGGAGACTGGATCATGGGGGGATTTAAAGAGGAGGGGTGTGGAGACTGGATCATGGGGGGATTTAAAGAGGAGGGGTGTGGAAACTGGATCATGGGGGGATTTAGAGGTGAGGGGTGTGGAGACTGGATCATGGGGGGATTTAAAGGTGAGGGGTGTGGAGACGGGATCATGGGGGGATTTAGAGGTGAGGGGTGTGGAGACTGGATCATGGGGGGATTTAGAGGTGAGGGGTGTGGAGACTGGATCATGGGGGGATTTAGAGGTGAGGGGTGTGGAGATGGAATCGGGGGGATTTAGAGGTGAGGGGTGTGGAGACTGGACCATGGGGCGATTTAAAGGTGAGGGGTGTGGAGACTGGATCATGGGGTATTTAAAGAGGAGGGGTGTGGAGACTGGATGACTGGGGATTTAAAGAGGAGGGGTGTGGAGACTGGATGACTGAGGATTTAAAGAGGAGGGGTGTGGAGATTGCATGACTGGGGATTTAGAGGTGAGGGCTGTGGAGACTGGATCATGGGGGGATTTAAAGAGGAGGGGTGTTGAGACTGGATTACAGGGGAATTAAAGAGGAAGGGTGTTGAGATTGGATCACGGGGCATTTAAAGAGGAGGGGTGTGGAGACTGGATGACTGGGGATTTAAAGAGGAGTGGTGTGGAGACTGGATCATGGGGGGATTTAAAGAGGAGGGGTGTGGAGACTGGATGACGGGGGGATTTAAAGAGGAGGGGTGTGGAGACTGGATGACTGGGGATTTAAAGAGGAGGGGTGTGGAGACTGGATCATGGGGGGAATTAAAAAGGAGGGGTGTGGAAATTGCATGACTGTGGATTTAGAGGTGAGGGGTGTGGAGACTGGATCACAGGGGGATTTAAAGAGGAGGTGTGTTGAGACTGTATTACACGAGAATTAAAGAGGAGGGGTGTTGAGATTGTATCATGGGGCATTTAAAGAGGAGGGGTGTGGAGACTGGATGACTGGGGATTTAAAGAGGAGGGGTGTGGAGACTGGATCATGGGGGGATTTAAAGAGGAGGGGTGTGGAGACTGGATGACTGGGGATTTAAAGAGGAGGGGTGTGGAGACTGGATCATGGGGGGATTTAAAGAGGAGGGGTCTGAAGACTGGATGACTGGGGATTTAAAGAGGAGGGATGTGGAGACTGTATCATGGGGGGATTTAAAAAGGAGGGGTGTGGAAATTGCATGACTGGGGATTTAAAGAGGAGGGGTGTGGAAATTGCATGACTGGGGATTTAGAGGTGAAGGGTGTGGAGACTGGATCACAGGGGGATTTAAAGAGGAGGGGTGTGGAGACTGGATCATGGGGGGATTTAAAGAGGAGGGGTGTGTAGACTGGATCATGGGGGGATTTAAAGGTGAGGGGTGTGGAGACTGGATCATGGGGGGATTTAGAGGTGAGGGGTGTGGGGACTGGATCATGGGGGTTTTAGAGGTGAGGGCTGTGGAGACTGGATCATGGGGGGTTTAAAGGTGAGAGGTGTGCAGACTGGATCATGGGGGGATTTAGAGGTGAGGGGTGTGGAGACAGGATCATGGGGGGATTTAGAGGTGAGGGGTGTGGAGATGGGATCATGGGGGGATTTAGAGGTGAGCGGTGTGGAGACTGGACCATGGGGGGATTTAAAGGTGAGGGGTGTGGAGACTGGATCATGGGGGGATTTAAAGAGGAGGGGTGTGGAGACTGGATGACTGAGGATTTAAAGAGGAGGGGTGTGGAGAGTGGATCATGGGGGAATTTAGAGGTGAGGGGTGTGGAGACTGGATCATGGGGGGATTTAGAGGTGAGGGGTGTGCAGACTGGATCATGGGGGGATTTAAAGGTGAGGGGTGTGGAGACTGGAACATGGTGGGTTTTAGATGTGAGGGGTGTGGAGACGGGATCATGGGGAGATTTAGAGCTGAGGGGTGTGTAGACGGGATCATGGGGGGATTTAGAGGTGAGGGGTGTGGAGAGTGGATCATGGGGGTATTTAAAGGTGAGGGGTGTGGAGACTGGATCATGGGGCGATTTAAAGGTGAGGGGTGTGGAGACTGGATCATGGGGGGATTTAAAGAGGAGCGGTGTGGAGACTGGATCATAGGGGGATTTAAAGGTCAGGGGTGTGGAGACTGGATCACTAGGGATTTAAAGAGGAGGGGTGTGGAGACTGGATCATGGGCGGAATTAAAAAGGAGGGGTGTGGAAATTGCATGACTGTGGATTTAGAGGTGAGGGGTGTGGACACTGGATCACAGGGGGATTTAAAGAGGAGAGGTGTTGAGACTGTATTACAGGAGAATTAAAGAGGAGGGGTGTTGAGATTGGATCACGGGGCATTTAAAGAGGAGGCGTGTGGAGACTGGATGACTGGGGATTTAAAGAGGAGGGGTGTGGAGACTGGATCATGGGGGGATTTAAAGAGGAGGGGTGTGGAGACTGGGTGACTGGGGATTTAAAGAGGAGGGTTGTGGAGACTGGATGACTGAGGATTTAAAGAGGAGGGGTGTGGAAATTGCATGACTGGGGATTTAAATGGAGGGGTGTGGAGAATGGATCACAGGGGGATTTAAAGAGGAGGGGTGTGGAGACTGGATCATGGGGGGATTTAAAGAGGAGGGGTGTGGAGACTGGATCATGGGGGGATTTAGAGGTGAGGGGTGTGGAGACTGGATCATGGGGGGATTTAGAGGTGAGGCGTGTGGAGACTGGATCATGGGGGGATTTAAAGGTGAGGGGTGTGGAGACTGGATCATGGGGGGATTTAGAGGTGAGTGGTGTGGAGACTGGATCATGGGGGGATTTAGAGGTGAGGGGTGTGGAGACTGGATCATGGGGGGATTTAAAGGTGAGGGGTGTGGAGACTGGATCATGGGGGGATTTAGAGGTGAGGGGTGTGGAGACGGGATCATGGGGGGATTTAGAGCTGAGGGGTGTGGAGACTGGATCATGGGGGGGTTTAAAGAGGAGGGGTGTGGAGACTGGATGACTGGGGATTTAAAGCGGAGGGGTGTGGAGACTGGATGACTGAGGATTTAAAGAGGAGGGGTGTGGAGATTGCATGACTGGGGATTTTGAGGTGAGCGGTGTGGAGACTGGATCATGGGCGGATTTAGAGGTGAGGGGTGTAGAGACTGGATCATGGGGGGATTTAAAGGTGAGGGGTGTGGAGACTGGATCATGGGGAGATTTAAAGGTGAGGGGTGTGGAGACTGGATCATGGGGAGATTTAAAGGTGAGGGGTGTGGAGACTGGATCATGGGGGGATTTAGAGGTGAGGGGTGTGGAGACGGGATCATGGGGGGATTTAGAGGTTAGGGGTGTGGAGACTGGATCATGGGGGATTTAAAGGTGAGGGGTGTGGAGACTGGATCATGGGGGGATTTAAAGAGGAGGGGTGTGGAGACTGGATGACTGGGGATTTAAAGAGGAGGGGTGTGGAGACTGGATGACTGAGGATTTAAAGAGGAGTGGTGTGGAGATTGCATGACTGGGGATTTAGAGGTGAGGGGTGTGGAGACTGGATGACTGGGGATTTAAAGAGGACGGGTGTGGAGACTGGATGACTGAGGATTTAAAGAGGTGGGGTGTGGAGACTGGATGACTGGGGATTTAAAGAGGAGGGGTGTGGAGACTGGATCATGGGGGGATTTAGAGGTGAGGGGTGTGGAGACGGGATCATGGGGGGATTTAGAGATGAGGGGTGTGGAGACGGGATCATGGGGGGATTTAGAGGTGAGGGGTGTGGAGACTGGATCATGGGGGGATTTAAATGTGAGGGGTGTGGAGACTGGATCATGGGGGTATTTAAAGAGGAGGGGTGTGGAGACTGGATGACTGAGGATTTAAAGAGGAGGGGTGTGGAGACTGGATCATGGGGGAATTTAGAGATGAGGGGTGTGGAGACTGGATCATGGGGGGATTTAGAGGTGAGGGGTGTGGAGACTGGATCATAGGGGGATTTAAAGGTGAGGGGTGTGGAATCTGGATCATGGGGGGATTTAGAGGTGAGGGGTGTGGAGACTGGATCATGGGGGGATTTAGAGGTGAGGGGTGTGGAGACTGGATCATGGGGAGATTTAAAGGTGAGGGGTGTGGAGACTGGATCATGGGGGTGATTTAGAGGTGAGGGGTGTGGAGACGGGATCATGGGGAGATTTAGAGGTGAGGGGTGTGGAGACTGGATCATGGGGGGATTTAAAGGTGAGGGGTGTGGAGACTGGATCATGGGGAGATTTATAGAGGAGGGGTGTGGAGACTGGATGACTGGGGATTTAAAGAGGAGGGGTGTGGAGACTGGATGACTGAGGATTTAAAGAGGAGGGGTGTGGAGATTGCATTACTGGGGATTTAGAGGTGAGGGGTGTGGAGACTGGATGACTGGGGATTTAAAGAGGAGGGGTTTGGAGACTGGATGACTGAGGATTTAAAGAGGTGGGGTGTGGAGACTGGATGACTGGGGATTTAAAGAGGAAGGGTGTGGAGACTGGATCATGGGGGGATTTAAAGGTGAGGGGTGTGGAGACTGGATCATGGGGGGATTTAGTGGGGAGGGGTGTGGAGACGGGATCATGGGGGGATTTAGAGGTGTGGGGTGTGGAGACGGGATCATGGGGGTATTTAGCGGTGAGGGGTGTGGAGACTGGATCATGGGGGGATTTAAATGTGAGGGGTGTGGAGACTGGATCATAGGGGGATTTAAAGAGGAGGGGTGTGGAGACTGGATGACTGAGGATTTAAAGAGGAGGGGTGTGGAGACTGGATCATGGGGGAATTTAGAGGTGAGGGGTGTGGAGACTGGATCATGGGGGGATTTAAAGGTGAGGGGTGTGGAGACTGGAACATGGGGGGATTTAGAGGTGAGGGGTTTGGAGACGGGATCCTGGGGGGATTTAGAGCTGATGGGTGTGTAGACGGGATCATGGGGGGATTTAGAGGTGAGGGGTGTGGAGACTGGATCATGGGGGGATTTAAAGGTGAGGGGTGTGGAGACTGGATCATGGGAGGATTTAAAGAGGAGGGGTGTGGAGACTGGATCATTGGGGGATTTAAAGGTGAGGGGTGTGGAGACTGGATGACTGGGGATTTAAAGAGGAGGGGTGTGGAGACTGGATGACTGGGGATTTAAAGAGGAGGGGTGTGGAGACTGGATGACTGAGGATTTAAAGGGGAGGGGTGTGGAGATTGCATGACTGGGGATTTAGAGGTGAGGGGTGTGGAGACTGGATGACTGGGGATTTAAAGTGGAGGTGTGTGGAGACTGGATGACTGAGGATTTAAAGAGGCGGGGTGTGGAGACTGGATAACTGGGGATTTAAAGAGGAGGGGTGTGGAGACTGGATCATGGGTGGATTTAAAGGTGAGGAGTGTGGAGACTGGATCATGGGGGGATTTAGAGGTGAGGGGTGTGGAGACGGTATCATAGGGGGATTTAGAGGTGAGGCGTGTGGAGACGGGATCATGGGGGGATTTAGAGGTGAGGGGTGTGGAGACTGGATCATGGGGGGATTTAAAAGTGAGGGGTGTGGAGACTAGATCATGGGGGGATTTAAAGAGGAGGGGTGTGGAGACTGGATGACTGAGGATTTAAAGAGGAGGGGTGTGAAGACTGGATGACTGAAGATTTAAAGAGGTGGGGTGTGCAGACTGGATCATGGGGAGATTTAAAGGTGAGGGGTGTGGAGACTGGATCATGGGGGGATTTAGAGGTGAGGGGTGTGGAGACGGGATCATGGGGGGATTTAGAGGTGAGGGGTGTGGAGACTGGATCATGGGGGGATTTAAAGGTGAGGGGTGTGGAGACTGGATCATGGGGGGATTTATAGAGGAGGGGTGTGGAGACTGGATGACTGGGGATTTAAAGAGGAGGGGTGTGGAGACTGGATGACTGAGGATTTAAAGTGGAGGGGTGTGGAGATTGCATGACTGGGGATTTAGAGGTGAGGGGTGTGGAGACTGGATGACTGGGGATTTAAAGTGGAGGTGTGTGGAGACTGGATGACTGAGGATTTAAAGAGGTGGGGTGTGGAGACTGGATGACTGGGGATTTAAAGAGGAGGGGTGTGGAGACTGGATCATGGGGGGATTTAAAGGTGAGGAGTGTGGAGACTGGATCATGGGGGGATTTAGAGGTGAGGGGTGTGGAGACGGTATCATAGGGGGATTTAGAGGTGAGGCGTGTGGAGACGGGATCATGGGGGGATTTAGAGGTGAGGGGTGTGGAGACTGGATCATGGGGGGATTTAAAGGTGAGGGGTGTGGAGACTGGATCATGGGGGGATTTAAAGAGGAGGGGTGTGGAGACTGGATGACTGAGGATTTAAAGAGGAGGGGTGTGAAGACTGGATGACTGAAGATTTAAAGAGGTGCGGTGTGCAGACTGGATCATGGGGAGATTTAAAGGTGAGGGGTGTGGAGACGGGATCATGGGGGGATTTAGAGGTGAGGGGTGTGGAGACGGGATCATGGGGGGATTTAGAGGTGAGGGGTGTGGAGACTGGATCATGGGGGGATTTAGAGGTGAGGGGTGTGGAGACTGGATCATGGGGGGATTTAAATGTGAGGGGTGTGGAGACTGGATCATGGGGGGATTTAAAGAGGAGGTGTGTGGAGACTGGATGACTGAGGATTTAAAGAGGAGGGGTGTGGAGACTGGATCATGGGGGAATTTAGAGGTGAGGGGTGTGGAGACTGGATCATGGGGGGATTTAGAGGTGAGGGGTGTGGAGACTGGATCATGGGGGGATTTAAAGGTGAGGGGTGTGGAGACTGGAACATGGGGGGATTTAGATGTGAGGGGTGTGGAGACGGGATCATGGGGGGATTTAGAGCTCAGGGTGTGGAGACTGGTTCATGCGGGGATTTAAAGGTGAGTGGTGTGGAGACTGGATCATGGGAGGATTTAGTGGGGAGGGGTGTGGAGACGGGATCATGGGGGGATTTAGAGGTGTGGGGTGTGGAGACGGGATCATGGGGGGATTTAGAGGTGAGGGGTGTGGAGACTGGATCATGGGGGGATTTAAATGTGAGGGGTGTGCAGACTGGATCATGGGGGGATTTAAAGAGGAGGGGTGTGGAGACTGGATGACTGAGGATTTAAAGAGGAGGGGTGTGGAGACTGGATCATGGGGGAATTTAGAGGTGAGGGGTGTGGAGACTGGATCATGGGGGGATTTAGAGGTGAGGGGTGTGGAGACTGGATCATGGGGGGATTTAAAGGTGAGGGGTGTGGAGACTGGAACATGGGGGGATTTAGAGGTGAGGGGTTTGTAGACGGGATCATTGGGGGATTTAGAGCTGAGGGGTGTGTAGACGGGATCATGGGGGGATTTAGAGGTGAGGGGTGTGGAGACTGGATCATGGGGGGATTTAAAGGTGAGGGGTGTGGAGACTGGATCATGGGGGGATTTAAAGAGGAGGGGTGTGGAGACTGGATCATAGGGGGATTTAAAGGTGAGGGGTGTGGAGACTGGATGACTGGGGATTTAAAGAGGAGGGGTGTGGAGACTGGATCATGGGGGGATTTAAAGAGGAGGGGTGTGGAGACTGGATGACTGGGGATTTAAAGAGGAGGGGTGTGGAGACTGGATGACTGAGGATTTAAAGAGGAGGGGTGTGGAGATTGCAATACTGGGGATTTAGAGGTGAGGGGTGTGGAGACTGGATCATGGGCGGATTTAGAGGTGAGGGGTGTGGAGACTGGATCATGGGGGGATTTAGAGGTGAGGGGTGTGGAGACTGGATCATAGGGGGATTTAAAGGTGAGGGGTGTGGAGACTGGATCATGGGGGGATTTAGAGGTGAGGGGTGTGGAGACTGGATCATGGGGGGATTTAGAGGTGAGTGGTGTGGAGACTGGATCATGGGGAGATTTAAAGGTGAGGGGTGTGGAGACTGGATCATTGGGGGATTTTGAGGTGAGGGGTGTGGAGACGGGATCATGGGGGGATTTAGAGGTCAGGGGTGTGGAGACTGGATCATGGGGGGATTTAAAGGTGAGGGGTGTGGAGACTGGATCATGGGGGGATTTAAAGAGGAGGGGTGTGGAGACTGGATGACTGGGGATTTAAAGAGGAGGGGTGTAGACTGGATGACTGAGGATTTAAAGAGGAGGGGTGTGGAGATTGCATGACTGGGGATTTAGAGGTGAGGGGTGTGGAGACTGGATGACTGGGGATTTAAAGTGGAGGGGTGTGGAGACTGGATGACTGAGGATTTAAAGAGTTGGGGTGTGGAGACTGGATGACTGGGGATTTAAAGAGGAGGGGTGTGGAGACTGGATCATGAGGGAATTTAAAGGTGAGGGGTGTGGAGACTGGATCATGGGGGGATTTAGAGGTGAGGGGTGTGGAGACGGGATCATGGGGGGATTTAGAGGTGAGGGGTGTGGAGACTGGATCATGGGGGGATTTAAAGGTGAGGGGTGTGGAGACTGGATCATGGGGGGATTTAAAGAGGAGGGGTGTGGAGACTGGATGACTGAGGATTTAAAGAGGAGGGGTGTGGAGACTGGATGACTGAGGATTTAAAGAGGTGGGGTGTGCAGACTGGATCATGGGGAGATTTAAAGGTGAGGGGTGTGGAGACTGGATCATGGGGGGATTTAGAGGTGAGGGGTGTGGAGACGGGATCATGGGGGGATTTAGAGGTGAGGGGTGTGGAGACTGGATCATGGGGGGATTTAAAGGTGAGGGGTGTGGAGACTGGATCATGGGGGGATTAATAGAGGAGGGGTGTGGAGACTGGATGACTGAGGATTTAAAGAGGTGGGGTGTGGAGACTGGATGACTGGGGATTTAAAGAGGAGGGGTTGTGGAGACTGGATCATGGGGGAATTTAGAGGTGAGGGGTGTGGAGACTGGATCATGGGGGGATTTAAAGGTGAGGGGTGTGGAGACTGGATCATGGGAGGATTTAAAGGTGAGGGGTGTGGAGACTGGATCATGGGAGGATTTAAAGAGGAGGGGTGTGGAGACTGGATCATAGGGGGATTTAAAGGTGAGGGGTGTGGAGACTGGATGACTGGGGATTTAAAGAGGAGGGGTGTGGAGACTGGATGACTGGGGATTTAAAGAGGAGGGGTGTGGAGACTGGATGACTGAGGATTTAAAGGGGAGGGGTGTGGAGATTGCAATACTGGGGATTTAGAGGTGAGGGGTGTGGAGACTGGATGACTGGGGATTTAAAGTGGAGGTGTGTGGAGACTGGATGACTGAGGATTTAAAGAGGTGGGGTGTGGAGACTGGATAACTGGGGATTTAAAGATGAGGGGTGTGGAGACTGGATCATGGGTGGATTTAAAGGTGAGGAGTGTGGAGACTGGATCATGGGGGGATTTAGAGGTGAGGGGTGTGGAGACGGTATCATAGGGGGATTTAGAGGTGAGGCGTGTGGAGACGGGATCATGGGGGGATTTAGAGGTGAGGGGTGTGGAGACTGGATCATGGGGGGATTTAAAAGTGAGGGGTGTGGAGACTAGATCATGGGGGGATTTAAAGAGGAGGGGTGTGGAGACTGGATGACTGAGGATTTAAAGAGGAGGGGTGTGAAGACTGGATGACTGAAGATTTAAAGAGGTGGGGTGTGCAGACTGGATCATGGGGAGATTTAAAGGTGAGGGGTGTGGAGACTGGATCATGGGGGGATTTAGAGGTGAGGGGTGTGGAGACGGGATCATGGGGGGATTTAGAGGTGAGGGGTGTGGAGACTGGATCATGGGGGGATTTAAAGGTGAGGGGTGTGGAGACTGGATCATGGGGGGATTTATAGAGGAGGGGTGTGGAGACTGGATGACTGGGGATTTAAAGAGGAGGGGTGTGGAGACTGGATGACTGAGGATTTAAAGTGGAGGGGTGTGGAGATTGCATGACTGGGGATTTAGAGGTGAGGGGTGTGGAGACTGGATGACTGGGGATTTAAAGTGGAGGTGTGTGGAGACTGGATGACTGAGGATTTAAAGAGGTGGGGTGTGGAGACTGGATGACTGGGGATTTAAAGAGGAGTGGTGTGGAGACTGGATCATGGGGGGATTTAAAGGTGAGGAGTGTGGAGACTGGATCATGGGGGGATTTAGAGGTGAGGGGTGTGGAGACGGTATCATAGGGGGATTTAGAGGTGAGGCGTGTGGAGACGGGATCATGGGGGGATTTAGAGGTGAGGGGTGTGGAGACTGGATCATGGGGGGATTTAAAGGTGAGGGGTGTGGAGACTGGATCATGGGGGGATTTAAAGAGGAGGGGTGTGGAGACTGGATGACTGAGGATTTAAAGAGGAGGGGTGTGAAGACTGGATGACTGAAGATTTAAAGAGGTGGGGTGTGCAGACTGGATCATGGGGAGATTTAAAGGTGAGGGGTGTGGAGACTGGATCATGGGGGGATTTAGAGGTGAGGGGTGTGGAGACGGGATCATGGGGGGATTTAGAGGTGAGGGGTGTGGAGACTGGATCATGGGGGGATTTAGAGGTGAGGGGTGTGGAGACTGGATCATGGGGGGATTTAAATGTGAGGGGTGTGGAGACTGGATCATGGGGGGATTTAAAGAGGAGGGGTGTGGAGACTGGATGACTGAGGATTTAAAGAGGAGGGGTGTGGAGACTGGATCATGGGGGAATTTAGAGGTGAGGGGTGTGGAGACTGGATCATGGGGGGATTTAGAGGTGAGGGGTGTGGAGACTGGATCATGGGGGGATTTAAAGGTGAGGGGTGTGGAGACTGGAACATGGGGGGATTTAGATGTGAGGGGTGTGGAGACGGGATCATGGGGGGATTTTGAGCTGAGGGGTGTGGAGACTGGATCATGCGGGGATTTAAAGGTGAGGGGTGTGGAGACTGGATCATGGGGGGATTTAGTGGGGAGGGGTGTGGAGACGGGATCATGGGGGGATTTAGAGGTGTGGGGTGTGGAGACGGGATCATGGGGGAATTTAGAGGTGAGGGGTGTGGAGACTGGATCATGGGGGGATTTAAATGTGAGGGGTGTGCAGACTGGATCATGGGGGGATTTAAAGAGGAGGGGTGTGGAGACTGGATGACTGAGGATTTAAAGAGGAGGGATGTGGAGACTGGATCATGGGGGAATTTAGAGGTGAGGGGTGTGGAGACTGGATCATGGGGGGATTTAGAGGTGAGGGGTGTGGAGACTGGATCATGGGGGGATTTAAAGGTGAGGGGTGTGGAGACTGGAACATGGGGGGATTTAGAGGTGAGGGGTTTGTAGACGGGATCATGGGGGGATTTAGAGCTGAGGGGTGTGTAGACGGGATCATGGGGGGATTTAGAGGTGAGGGGTGTGGAGACTGGATCATGGGGGGATTTAAATGTGAGGGGTGTGGAGACTGGATCATGGGGGGATTTAAAGAGGAGGGGTGTGGAGACTGGATCATAGGGGGATTTAAAGGTGAAGGGTGTGGAGACTGGATGACTGGGGATTTAAAGAGGAGGGGTGTGGAGACTGGATCATGGGGGGATTTAAATGTGAGGGGTGTGCAGACTGGATGACTGGGGATTTAAAGAGGAGGGGTGTAGACTGGATGACTGAGGATTTAAAGAGGAGGGGTGTGGAGATTGCATGACTGGGGATTTAGAGGTGAGGGGTGTGGAGACTGGATGACTGGGGATTTAAAGTGGAGGGGTGTGGAGACTGGATGACTGAGGATTTAAAGAGTTGGGGTGTGGAGACTGGATGACTGGGGATTTAAAGAGGAGGGGTGTGGAGACTGGATCATGAGGGAATTTAAAGGTGAGGGGTGTGGAGACTGGATCATGGGGGGATTTAGAGGTGAGGGGTGTGGAGACGGGATCATGGGGGGATTTAGAGGTGAGGGGTGTGGAGACTGGATCATGGGGGGATTTAAAGGTGAGGGGTGTGGAGACTGGATCATGGGGGGATTTAAAGAGGAGGGGTGTGGAGACTGGATGACTGAGGATTTAAAGAGGAGGGGTGTGGAGACTGGATGACTGAGGATTTAAAGAGGTGGGGTGTGCAGACTGGATCATGGGGAGATTTAAAGGTGAGGGGTGTGGAGACTGGATCATGGGGGGATTTAGAGGTGAGGGGTGTGGAGACGGGATCATGGGGGGATTTAGAGGTGAGGGGTGTGGAGACTGGATCATGGGGGGATTTAAAGGTGAGGGGTGTGGAGACTGGATCATGGGGGGATTAATAGAGGAGGGGTGTGGAGACTGGATGACTGAGGATTTAAAGAGGTGGGGTGTGGAGACTGGATGACTGGGGATTTAAAGAGGAGGGGTTGTGGAGACTGGATCATGGCGGAATTTAGAGGTGAGGGGTGTGGAGACTGGATCATGGGGGGATTTAGAGGTGAGGGGTGTGGAGACTGGATCATGGGGGGATTTAGAGGTGAGGGGTGTGGAGACTGGATCATGGGGGGATTTAAATGTGAGGGGTGTGGAGACTGGATGACTGAGGATTTAAAGAGGAGGGGTGTGGAGACTGGATCACGGGGGAATTTAGAGGTGAGGGGTGTGGAGACTGGATCATGGGGGGATTTAGAGGTGAGGGGTGTGGAGACTGGATCATGGGGGGATTTAAAGGTGAGCGGTGTGGAGACTGGAACATGGGGGGATTTAGATGTGAGGGGTGTGGAGACGGGATCATGGGGGGATTTAGAGCTGAGGGGTGTGGAGACTGGATCATGGGGGGATTTAAAGGTGAGGGGTGTGGAGACTGGATCATGGGGGGATTTAAAGGTGAGGGGTGTGGAGACTGGATCATGGGGGGATTTAAAGAGGAGGGGTTTGGAGACTGGATCATAGGGGGATTTAAAGGTGAGGGGTGTGGAGACTGGATGACTGGGGATTTAAAGAGGAGAGGTGTGGACACTGGATCATGGGGGGAATTAAAAAGGAGGGGTGTGGAAATTGCATGACTGTGGATTTAGAGGTGAGGGGTGTGACGACTGGATCACAGGGGGATTTAAAGAGGAGAGGTGTTGAGACTGTGTTACAGGAGAATTAAAGAGGAGGGGTGTTGAGATTGGATCACGGGCCATTTAAAGAGGAGGGGTGTGGAGACTGGATGACTGGGGATTTAAAGAGGAGGGGTGTGGAGACTGGATCATGGGGGGATTTAAAGTGGAGGGGTGTGGAGACTGGATGACTGGGGATTTAAAGAGGAGGGGTGTGGAGACAGGATGACTGAGGATTTAAAGAGGAGGGGTGTGGAAATTGCATGACTGGGGATTTAAATGGAGGGGTGTGGAGAATGGATCACTGGGGGATTTAAAGAGGAGGGGTGTGGAGACTGGATCATGGGGGGATTTAGAGGTGAGGGGTGTGGAGACTGGATCATGGGTGGATTTAGAGGTGAGGGGTCTGGAGACTGGATCATGGGGGAATTTAAAGGTGAGGAGTGTGGAGACTGGATCATGGGGGGATTTAGAGGTGAGTGGTGTGGAGACTGGATCATGGGGCGATTTAGAGGTGAGGGGTGTGGAGACTGGATCATGGGGGGATTTAAAGGTGAGGGGTGTGGAGACTGGATCATGGGGGGATTTAGAGGTGAGGGGTGTGGAGACGGGATCATGGGGGGATTTAGAGCTGAGATGTGTGGAGACTGGATCATGGGGGGGTTTAAAGAGGAGGGGTGTGGAGATTGCATGACTGGGGATTTTGAGGTGAGCGGTGTGGAGACTGGATCATGGGCGGATTTAGAGGTGAGGGGTGTAGAGACTCGATCATGGGGGGATTTAGAGGTGAGGGGTGTGGAGACTGGATCATAGGGGGATTTAAAGGTGAGGGGTGTGGAGACTGGATCATGGGGGGATTTAGAGGTGAGGGGTGTGGAGACTGGATCATGGGGGGATTTAAAGGTGAGGGGTGTGGAGACTGGATCATGGGGAGATTTAAAGGTGAGGGGTGTGGAGACTGGATCATGGGGGGATTTAGAGGTGAGGGGTGTGGAGACGGGATCGTGGGGGGATTTAGAGGTGAGGGGTGTGGAGACTGGATCATGGGGGGATTTAAAGGTGAGGGATGTGGAGACTGGATCATGGGGGGATTTAAAGAGGAGGGGTGTGGAGACTGGATGACTGGGGATTTAAAGAGGAGGGGTGTGGAGACTGGATGACTGAGGATTTAAAGAGGAGTGGTGTGGAGATTGCATGACTGGGGATTTAGAGGTGAGGGGTGTGGAGACTGGATGACTGGGGATTTAAAGAGGAGGGGTGTGGAGACTGGATCATGGGGGGATTTAGAGGTGAGGGGCGTGGAGACGGGATCATGGGGGGATTTAGAGGTGAGGGGTGTGGAGACTGGATCATGGGGGGATTTAAAGGTGAGGGGTGTGGAGACTGGATCATGGGGGGATTAATAGAGGAGGGGTGTGGAGACTGGATGACTGAGGATTTAAAGAGGTGGGGTGTGGAGACTGGATGACTGGGGATTTAAAGAGGAGGGGTTGTGGAGACTGGATCATGGGGGAATTTAGAGGTGAGGGGTGTGGAGACTGGATCATGGGGGGATTTAGAGGTGAGGGGTGTGGAGACTGGATCATGGGGGGATTTAGAGGTGAGGGGTGTGGAGACTGGATCATGGGGGGATTTAAATGTGAGGGGTGTGGAGACTGGATGACTGAGGATTTAAAGAGGAGGGGTGTGGAGACTGGATCACGGGGGAATTTAGAGGTGAGGGGTGTGGAGACTGGATCATGGGGGGATTTAGAGGTGAGGGGTGTGGAGACTGGATCATGGGGGGATTTAAAGGTGAGCGGTGTGGAGAGTGGAACATGGGGGGATTTAGATGTGAGGGGTGTGGAGACGGGATCATGGGGGGATTTAGAGCTGAGGGGTGTGGAGACTGGATCATGGGGGGATTTAAAGGTGAGGGGTGTGGAGACTGGATCATGGGGGGATTTAAAGGTGAGGGGTGTGGAGACTGGATCATGGGGGGATTTAAAGAGGAGGGGTGTGGAGACTGGATCATAGGGGGATTTAAAGGTGAGGGGTGTGGAGACTGGATGACTGGGGATTTAAAGAGGAGAGGTGTGGAGACTGGATCATGGGGGGAATTAAAAAGGAGGGGTGTGGAAATTGCATGACTGTGGATTTAGAGGTGAGGGGTGTGACGACTGGATCACAGGGGGATTTAAAGAGGAGAGGTGTTGAGACTGTGTTACAGGAGAATTAAAGAGGAGGGGTGTTGAGATTGGATCACGGGGCATTTAAAGAGGAGGGGTGTGGAGACTGGATGACTGGGGATTTAAAGAGGAGGGGTGTGGAGACTGGATCATGGGGGGATTTAAAGTGGAGGGGTGTGGAGACTGGATGACTGGGGATTTAAGGAGGAGGGGTGTGGAGACTGGATGACTGAGGATTTAAAGAGGAGGGGTGTGGAAATTGCATGACTGGGGATTTAAATGGAGGGGTGTGGAGAATGGATCACAGGGGGATTTAAAGAGGAGGGGTGTGGAGACTGGATCATGGGGGGATTTAGAGGTGAGGGGTGTGGAGACTGGATCATGGGGGGATTTAGAGGTGAGGGGTCTGGAGACTGGATCATGGGGGAATTTAAAGGTGAGGAGTGTGGAGACTGGATCATGGGGGCATTTAGAGGTGAGTGGTGTGGAGACTGGATCATGGGGCGATTTAGAGGTGAGGGGTGTGGAGACTGGATCATGGGGGGATTTAAAGGTGAGGGGTGTGGAGACTGGATCATGGGGGGATTTAGAGGTGAGGGGTGTGGAGACGGGATCATGGGGGGATTTAGAGCTGAGATGTGTGGAGACTGGATCATGGGGGGGTTTAAAGAGGAGGGGTGTGGAGATTGCATGACTGGGGATTTTGAGATGAGCGGTGTGGAGACTGGATCATGGGCGGATTTAGAGGTGAGGGGTGTAGAGACTCGATCATGGGGGGATTTAGAGGTGAGGGGTGTGGAGACTGGATCATAGGGGGATTTAAAGGTGAGGGGTGTGGAGACTGGATCATGGGGGGATTTAGAGGTGAGGGGTGTGGAGACTGGATCATGGGGGGATTTAAAGGTGAGGGGTGTGGAGACTGGATCATGGGGAGATTTAAAGGTGAGGGGTGTGGAGACTGGATCATGGGGGGATTTAGAGGTGAGGGGTGTGGAGACGGGATCATGGGGGGATTTAGAGGTGAGGGGTGTGGAGACTGGATCATGGGGGGATTTAAAGGTGAGGGGTGTGGAGACTGGATCATGGGGGGATTTAAAGAGGAGGGGTGTTGAGACTGGATGACTGGGGATTTAAAGAGGAGGGGTGTGGAGACTGGATGACTGAGGATTTAAAGAGGAGTGGTGTGGAGATTGCATGACTGGGGATTTAGAGGTGAGGGGTGTGGAGACTGGATGACTGGGGATTTAAAGAGGAGGGGTGTGGAGACTGGATGACTGAGGATTTAAAGAGGTGGGGTGTGGAGACTGGATGACTGGGGATTTAAAGAGGAGGGGTGTGGAGACTGGATCATGGGGGGATTTAGAGGTGAGGGGTGTGGAGACGGGATCATGGGGGGATTTAGAGATGAGGGGTGTGGAGACGGGATCATGGGGGGATTTAGAGGTGAGGGGTGTGGAGACTGGATCATGGGGGGATTTAAATGTGAGGGGTGTGGAGACTGGATCATGGGGGGATTTAAAGAGGAGGGGTGTGGAGACTGGATGACTGAGGATTTAAAGAGGAGGGGTGTGGAGACTGGATCATGGGGGTATTTAGAGATGAGGGGTGTGGAGACTGGATCATGGGGGGATTTAGAGGTGAGGGGTGTGGAGACTGGATCATAGGGGGATTTAAAGGTGAGGGGTGTGGAGACTGGATCATGGGGGGATTTAGAGGTGAGGGGTGTGGAGACTGGATCATGGGGGGATTTAGAGGTGAGCGGTGTGGAGACTGGATCATGGGGAGATTTAAAGGTGATGGGTGTGGAGACTGGATCATGGGGGGGATTTAGAGGTGAGGTGTGTGGAGACGGGATCATGGGGGGATTTAGAGGTGAGGGGTGTGGAGACTGGATCATGGGGGGATTTAAAGGTGAGGGGTGTGGAGACTGGATCATGGGGGGATTTATAGAGGAGGGGTGTGGAGACTGGATGACTGGGGATTTAAAGAGGAGTGGTGTGGAGACTGGATGACTGAGGATTTAAAGAGGAGGGGTGTGGAGATTGCATTACTGGGGATTTAGAGGTGAGGTGTGTGGAGACTGGATGACTGGGGATTTAAAGATGAGGTGTTTGGAGACTGGATGACTGAGGATTTAAAGAGGTGGGGTGTGGAGACTGGATGACTGGGGATTTAAAGAGGAAGGGTGTGGAGACTGGATCATGGGGGGATTTAAAGGTGAGGGGTGTGGAGACTGGATCATTGGGGGATTTAATGGGGAGGGGTGTGGAGACGGGATCATGGGGGGATTTAGAGGTGAGGGGTGTGGAGACGGGATCATGGGGGGATTTAGAGGTGAGGGGTGTGGAGACTGGATCATGGGGGGATTTAAATGTGAGGGGTGTGGAGACTGGATCATGGGGGGATTTAAAGAGGAGGGGTGTGGAGACTGGATCATGGGGGAATTTAGAGGTGAGGGGTGTGGAGACTGGATCATGGGGGGATTTAGAGGTGAGGGGTGTGGAGTCTGGATCATGGGGGGATTTAGAGGTGAGGGGTGTGGAGACTGGATCATAGGGGGATTTAAAGGTGAGGGGTGTGGAGACTGGATCATGGGGGGATTTAGAGGTGAGGGGTGTGGAGACTGGATCATGGGCGGATTTAGAGGTGAGGAGTGTGGAGACTGGATCATGGGGGGATTTAGAGGTGAGGGGTGTGGAGACTGGATCATAGGGGGATTTAAAGGTGAGGGGTGTGGAGACTGGATCATGGGGGGATTTATAGGTGTGGGGTGTGGAGACTGGATCATGGGGAGATTTAAAGGTGAGGGGTGTGGAGACTCGATCATGGGGGGATTTAGAGGTGAGGGGTGTGGAGACGGGATCATGGGGGGATTTAGAGGTGAGGGGTGTGGAGACTGGATCATGGGGGGATTTAAAGGTGAGGGGTGTGGAAACTGGATCATGGGGGGATTTAAAGAGGAGGTGTGTGGAGACTGGATGACTTGGGATTTAAAGAGGAGGGGTGTGGAGACTGGATGACTGATGATTTAAAGAGGAGGGGTGTGGAGATTGCATGACTGGGGATTTAGAGGTGAGGGGTGTGGAGACTGGATGACTGGGGATTTAAAGTGGAGGGGTGTGGAGACTGGATGACTGAGGATTTAAAGAGGTGGGGTGTGGAGACTGGATGACTGGGGATTTAAAGAGGAGGGGTGTGGAGACTGGATCATGGGGGGATTTAAAGGTGAGGGGTGTGGAGACTGGATCATGGGGGGATTTAGAGGTGAGGGGTGTGGAGACGGGATCATGGGGGGATTTAGAGGTGAGGGGTGTGGAGACGGGATCATGGTGGGATTTAGAGGTGAGGGGTGTGGAGACTGGATCTTGGGGGGATTTAAAGGTGAGGGGTGTGGAGACTGGATCATGGGGGGATTTAAAGAGGAGGGGTGTGGAGACTGGATGACTGAGGATTTAAAGAGGAGGGGTGTGGAGACTGGATTACTGAGGATTTAAAGAGGTGGGATGTGGAGACTGGATGACTGGGGATTTAAAGAGGAGGGGTGTGGAGACTGGATCATGGGGGGATTTAAAGGTGAGGGGTGTGGAGACTGGATCATGGGGGGATTTAGAGGTCAGGGGTGTGGAGACTGGAACATGGGGGGATTTAGAGGTGAGGGGTGTGGAGACGGGATCATGGGGGGATTTAGAGCTGAGGGGTGTGGAGACTGGATCATGGGGGGATTTAAAGGTGAGGGGTGTGGAGACTGGATCATGGGGGGATTTAAAGAGGAGGGGTGTGGAGACTGGATGACTGAGGATTTAAAGAGGAGGGGTGTGGAGACTGGATAATGGGGGAATTTAAAGGTGAGGGGTGTGGAGACTGGATCATGGGGGTATTTAAAGGTGAGGGGTGTGGAGACTGGATGATGGGGGGATTTAAAGGTGGGGGGTGTGGAGACAGGATGATGGGGGGATTTAAAGGGGATGGGATATATAACCTGCTGAAACCTGGGACATATTATCTATGATCACTGTGAATATTGGGCCAGACCTATGGGGCTGAGTGGCCTCTACCTGCTCCCAGATTTCATGCATTATGTTACCCAGTTAGACTGATGTTGGACCCAGATTATTGAGCCACTGTGGACCTGCGTTCCAGTCATGGCCTAGTTCCTGACTTTGTATACAAGGTTTGCAAGACTTAATTCCTCTGGTTGAAATGGAGACCTTACGGATCCAGGAACAATCGCTCTCCTCTGTCATTCTTCCCACTCATGCTTGAATCTCCTTTCTGCAGGGTGAAGATGGTTTTCCTGGATTCAAGGGTGACATGGGGCTGAAAGGAGAGCGGGTGAGTGATGTTCACAAGCTTGCCTTCTCTGTCTTGGGAGTAATCTTGTCAGCCACAGGGACCGCCCGTCACCCACCCATTACCTCCGTGAGCTGATGGGTTCCACGCAGACAATGCAGCTGAGCATGGCATTCGTGATTGGCCCTGTAAACTTACACTCTCCTCTCCATCTCTCCCACAACCTCTGTTAGAAGGGGTCATGACTATCCAAAGAAGGTCAGTCAGAAGTTAGCACCTTCAACCCATGGCCTTTCCCTGCCAAATGTCGCCTGGGAAAGGGTGGGTTTGACCGCAGTGGTGGCAGTCGATGTGGGTTGTGAACCCGTGGCCTTGGAGACCCAAATTGTGATTGTGGAGCAGGGGGAAACTCCTGTGGCTGCATTGAGTCAAGCCCAGCATTGGTGTTGGTTGGGTCTTAACCTGGCAGGTTCCCATGAGTGACGGGTTGTGATCCAACCAAATGTGATAATGTGTATCCAGGTGTGATGGGTATGACAGGATCAGGTGAGATGGGGAATCTTGGAGGACCAATCCTTGACGAAAGCTGTCAGCACCTCTACTTCCTCAGGAGTTTGCGGAGGTTTGGTATGACACCAGAAACGCTGGCAAATCTCTCCAGATGTGCAGTTGGCAGTGTTATGACTGACTGCATCACCCTCTTGTCTGGGGACACCAATACTCCTGAGTGTAAAGCCCTACAAAAGATAGTGGACACAGCCCAGGACATCACAGGCAAAACCCTCCCCACTATCAAGAACATCTAGGGGAACGCTGCCGTCAGAGAGCAGCAGCAATCATCAAGGATCCATGTCACTCAGTACACGCTCTGTTCTCACTGCTGCCATGAGGAAAGAGGTATCGGTGCCACAAGACTCAGAACCCCAGGTTCAGGAACAGCTGATCCCCCTCCACCCTCAGACTCCTCAACCACAAACTCAATCAGGGACTCATTTCAGGACTCTAACTTGATTACTGAATTACTTATTGATTAATGAATATTTTTCTGTTTCCTATAGTCATTTTGTTTACATTTCTTCCTTTGTACACCTATCTTCTTCAGTACAGTTTTGTTGTACTACCGAATAGTAGACATTCTGCCTGCTCAGCGGGAAAGAGACTCTCAGGGCTGGATGTGATGGCATGTATGATCCCTGTCAATAAATCTGAACTTGGAACTTGGTGTCGGGTTTTCTGGACCTGACCTGAGGATCCTGGGTGTGGTCTTTACTGAAACTGACTGCGTTTGATTGTGTGTTGCAGGGCGAGACAGGATTGCATGGACCCCGTGGAGAGGATGGACCTGAGGGTCCCAAAGGGCGATCTGGACCCCCAGGAGATGCTGGGACTGCAGGAGGGGCCGGAGAGAAGGTTAGTACCAGCCTGTCCCTCCTGACACTGGCCCATCTCCCAGGGTGAGGAGGGTCGGAGGGAGCCATTCACTGCCCTAGACCCATGCCCCTCGTCATCACTCAGCAACAGGGCTGGCCCTCATTGATGGATAGTCTCACTCCTCCCTCCCTATCCCACTCATTCCTTCCCACTCCCTCACCCCCTCCTGCCCTCTCTCCCTCCCTCCCTCAGCCCCTCCTTCCCTCACTCTTTTCTGTCTTTCCCTTCCTCCCTCCCTCCCTCACTCCCTCCTTCCCTCCCTCCACCCCTCCCTTCTCCCTCCCTCCCTCTCTCTCTCCCTCAATTTGAGTGTCTGTGGGTTTGGGGGCTGCGTACCCATGGGTCGGGGGACTACGTACCCGTGGGTTGGGGGGGCTGGGTGCCAGTGGGTCAGGGGGGGCTGGGTGCCTGTGGGTTGGGGGGCTGAGTGTCCGTTGTTCGGGGGGGCTGAGTGCCCGTGGGTTGGGGGAAACTGGGTGCCTGTGGGTTGAGGGGCTGAGTGTCTCTGGGTTGGGAGGGCTGGGTGCCTGTGGGTCGGGGGGCTGTGTGTCCATGGGACAGGGGGGCTGTGTACCCGTGGGTCAGGGGGCTGGGTTCCCGTGGGTCGGTGGGCTGGGTGCCAGTGGGTCAGTGGGGGCTGGGTTCCCGTGGGTCGGGGGGCTGGGTGCCTGTGGGTCGGGGGGCTGAGTGTCTGTGGGACGGGGGGCTGCACTGCATTATTGCTGCAGTGATGTGAGTGAATCTCACCCCAACAATCCTGGAAACTGGATCAGTGGGATAAATCACATTGAGAAACTCTGACTTCAGCCATCAGACAATGGAGAATGTCCCAAGATCTGCTGGATTTTGGTTCCTGAACCATCATCAGGAGTAGAAATGGCCTGTCCTTATCTGTGGGGCTAGTGTGGCTGCAGGCCACCAGCATTGATACAGCAAGGGGGAGGTGTACAGGCATCTGTGTTTGATTTAAATTTAATTTAGACATTCAGCACAGTAACAGGCCCTTCCAGCCCTCAAGCCTGTGCCACCCAATTCCCCACGCAGATACGGGGAGAATGTACAAGTTCCTTACAGACAGCGTGAGATTCCAGCCCCGGGCGATTGCTGGCGCTGTAACAGAGTTACACTAACCGTGTCCCCACATTAACCATACCCCCTGCACTAACCGTACCACCCTACACTAAATCATGTCCACCCTATGCTAACAGTGCCCCATACACTAACCGTGTCCCCTCCTACACTAACAGTACCCTCTACACTAACCGTGTCCTCCCTACGCTAACCGTGTCCCCCTCTACACTAACCATACCCCCCAACCCACACTCTCCTTTGGTGGAGTAAACTGTGCCAAGGATTGAATGAAGGGTTTTCTGGCATTGGGCATAGGACAAAAAAATTCTCAGCCCCTCCGTGGGGTCAGAGGGTTGTGCTCTCACCGGGAGCTGTGCTGATCTGAGCTCCTTCAGGTATAGAAGGAGGAGAGATCAGATCCTGGAAGACAGGACAGGGGAGGTGGAGATGTTTCCACCAAAGGGATAACAATGAAAGAGGAACATGGTTACAGGCTCAATAGGCTGAAGGTCTCCTCTTGCTTTCGTGTGGTCACCGCTGGAAGTTCCACTGACAATAAGTTTGTGTCTCCCTAGGGGAAGCTGGGTGTACCAGGATTGCCAGGTTATCCTGGCAGGCAAGGTCCAAAGGTCAGTAACCTCCCTCACCATGGGGAAGGGAGAATGTGGGGGAACCTTGGGTGGGGAAACTAGAGGGGAGGGGTGTGGGATAGTGGGACTCCGGGGGTGGGGGAACCCTGGGTAGTGGAAACACGGGGTGGGGGAACTTGGGGAAGGGGAACATTGGAGAAGGGGAACTGTGGTCATTGTGGCATCCAGTGGACCAGTCGAGCCTATGAGTTGTGAATTGGATCTGCCCCATCTCCATCCCCCTCCAACCCCTATCCTGAGGAGCTAACTGTTGTTGTGGGGTGCCAGGGCCTTGGGTGAGGGGTGTTTATCCTGGGCTTCCTCATCTCTGTTGTTGGCCACGTGCAGGTGAATGGGAGGTCATGATCTGTCCATTCCCAAACCTACTCCAGTGTTGAGCAACAGGCACGGGGACGTGCTGAGTGTGAGTGGGTGTGCACACCCTGTTGCACAATCACTGGGGTAACCAGTGGAGGATGCAACTCCAGGGTTTTCTCTCCCACCATGTTTACACCCCCACATGCACGTTGATATTCCTTCCAGCCGATCCGTAAATTTCACTAGAAGCAGCAAGAAATCATCCCAAAGTTTCAGGTGTTCAACAGGAACCAGAAGAAATCTGCTCACAGGAACTGGAAAACTGTCTCCTCTCTCAAAGGATTTGATTCCATTATTTACTAACAAAGCCCCAACCTCCCACCTACCTGTCCTGTTGATACATCGTGTAGCCTTTGATGTCCAGCTGTGATTTTCTTTCAGCCTCAATTCATTGATGCCCACATCATCCGTGCTAATTTCCAATTTTACTACAAGATCATCTCCTATATACTGCGTATGTTTAAGTACAAGACCTTCATCGCTCTTCTCAGGACAGCAAGTTCAATTCTCATTTCATGCCTGCAATTTTACCTTATTAACTGCCTATCCTTCCCTCACAATCTCACTCAACCTTCAATCTTCTTGTATACCATCTGTCCTGTTCCCCTGCCAAACCAGTTTAAACCCTCCCCAGCAGCTCCAGCAAATCTGTCCACCAGGATATTGATTCACCTCATTCAGGTATAACCTGATCTTTTGGTATGGGTTGTACCTTTCCCAGAGGCGATAACAATAATTCAGAAACCTGAACCTCTACCCCTACACCAACTCGACAGCCACACGTTCATCTGCCACAACTTCCAATTCCTACCCTCACTGGTGTGTGGCACAAGCAGCGATCCCGAGATTACCTGCCTTTCAGCTTTTACCCAACTCCCTCTATTCTCTCTTCACAATCTCATCGCTTTTTCTCCCTCTATTGTTGGTACCAATATGTACCATGACATCTGGCTGATCAGCCTCCCTTTTCTGGCACCCAAATGAGACGTCCCTGACCCTAGTACTTGGGAGGCAGCAAACCATCTCTTGTGTCCATGGAATCTCCTGCCTGCTCCTTTAAACATCAAATCCCCTTTCTGGGTGAAAAGGTAGCAGAGTGGTAGGGCTTTGGTCAACGGGCTTTGGCAATGTGTTGAGCAGCAGCTCCTAAGAGACCACATTAGTGAACTGGAGTTGCAGCTTGAAGACCTTCATCTGGTCAAGGAAAGCGAAGAGTGATAGAGAGGAGGTATAGGCAGGGGGTCATAGTCAGGAGGGGGAAGGGGAAGAATTAGGTCCTGCAAAGTGCCCCTGTGGCTGTGCCCCTTGACATTAAGTACTCCTGTTTGAGTACTGTTGGGGGGACAGCCTACCTGGGGGAAGCAACAGTGGCCAAGCCTCTGGCACAGAGTCTGGGCCCTGTGGCTCAGAAGGGTAGGGAAAGGAAGAGGAGGGCAGTAGTGATAGGGGTCAGGCAGGCGATTCTGTGGATGCAAGAAGGAAACTCGGATGGTGGGTTGCCTCCCAAGTACCAGAGTCCAGGATGTTTCAGATCGCATCCAAGATATACTGCAGTGAGAGGGAGAACAGCCAGAGGTCATGCTGCCATATTGGTACTAGTGACATGGGTAGTGTTGGAATCTAGGGGTTAAAACATTATGAAAGAAATGATTAATTAATAAGTGTATATTTACTGCATGGTTCAGGGAAAAAGAGGAATGTGATTAAGTGGCAATCACAGCATGGAGCGAAATTGGCCGAGCAAAATTGTCTGCTCCCAAATACAGGGAGAGGAAATTCATAAAACGATTTAGGAGGAATGCTCCAACTGAAGGAGGTGGTGGGTAGCACAGGAGACATAGGCCAGACCAGAACAAAGAATGGCCTGCAAGAAACAACGGGAATGGAAAACCAGTCAAGGAGGAAGATTAAGGCATGAGGAGGTGTTAAAGAGAACAGCAGAAATTGGCCAGACAGAACAGAATGGTGATTAGAAATATCTGGGGATGAATTAATTTCTGATTAAAACAACAGGATAGTCTGGCCTGGAGGATTAAGATGGGAGCGCTACACCCCAGATATCTGCAAAACAGGAGATGACTTGTGATAACCCTTATGCAAAAAGATCTAGCAAAGGAAGCCAACTTTTGTTCTGTATGATAAGGTTGATCTATATAAACTGAGCCAACTGGACAATAGGGGTCAGTCTTGGGGAGTAGCTCACTGTGCAGGTGACCTATGAACTAACGATTGACCCAGAGCTCTGTTAAGTTTTATTCTTGTGCTGTGTAATAAATTGACTGTTGAACCGAATACCTTCTCCTATCACTTCATTCAAAGAACACGCTGGACTCAGACTACACATAGACTAAATTAAGAGTAAGGTAAAGCCAGAGTCCAACAGTAGGAAAAGGGACGAGGTCCTGAAAAATGACGACAGAGTGTAAGGAAGGAAGTTGAGAAGCAGGACAGAAAATGAGATTAAGCCTGTGACAAGCAACAGTGAGTATAGGAATAGAATGAGTTGGAGGATAAACGTGCGGCTGAGAGATTGGAGCGAGGGCCAGGGATTCAGATTTCTGGACCATTGGGACCTCTTTTGGGGCAGGTGTAAAGTGTACAAAAAGGACGAGTTGCACTTGAATCCCAGGGGGACAAATATCCTGGCAGGGAAGTTTACTAAGGCTACTGGGGAGAGTTTAAACTAGAATTGTTGGGGGGTGGGAACTGAACTGAAGAGACTGGGGAAGAGGAAGTTGGCTCACAAATAGAGAATGCTGGGTGAGGGGGGATAGATAGGTGATAGTGAAGGGACGCACTCAGACGGACAGTTTGAGATGTGTCCATTTTAACGTGAGGAGTATTGCGAACAAAGCGGATAAGCTTAGAGCGTGGATCGGTACTTAGACCTATGATGTGGTGGCCATTACAGGGAGTTGGATGGCTCAGGGACAGGATGCTGAAACCCAGGCAACATTTTTGTAAATCTTCTCTGCTCTCTCTCTATCTTGTTAATATCCTTCCTATAAATCGGTGACCAGAACTGCACACAGTACTCTAAATTTGGCCTCACCAATGCCTTGTACAGTTTCATCATTACTTCCCAACTCCTATATTCTATGCACTGATTTATATAGGCAAGCATACTAAAGGCCTTCTTCACCACCCTATCCACATGCGCTCCTACCTTCAGGGAACAATGCACCATTATTCCTAGATCTTTCTGCTCCTCTTCATCGTTCAACGCCCTCCCATTTACCACATAGGTCTTGCTTTGATTATTCTTTCCAAAATGAAGCACCTCACACTTATCAGCATTAAACTCCATCTGCCATCTTTCTGCCCACTCCTCTAAGCAGTTTAAATCCCTCTGCAATCTTTGAAAATCCTCTTCATCATCCACAATCCTCCCTATTTTAGTATCATCTGCATATTTACTAATCCAATTTACCGCCCCATCCTCCAGATCATTAATGTATATGACAAACAGCAATGGTCCTAATACCGAACCCTGAGGTACACCACTTGTCACCGACCTCCATCCTGACAAACAGTTATCTACTACTACTCTCTGGCACCTTCCTTCCAGCCACTGTTGAATCCATTTGACTATCTCCAAATTAACACCCAGGGACTTAGCCTTCCTAACTAACCTCCCATGTGGAACCTGATTGAAGGCCTTACTGAAGTCAATATAGACAACATCCACTGCTCTACCCTCATCAATATTCCTTGTCACCTCTTCAAAAAATTCAACAAGATTGGTTAAACACGACCTACCATGCAAAAATCTGTGTTGAGTGTCCCTGAACAGACCCTGATCAGAGAGAAAAAATAAATTACAAAAGTAAGCTTGCGGCAAATATAAAAACCGACTGCAAAAGCTTTTATAAATATGTCAAGAGGAAAAGATTGGTGAAATCCAGAGTAGGTCCTTTGCAGTCGGAATCAGGGGAATATATAATGGGGAATAAGGAAATGGCAGACCAATGAAATTCTTACTTTAGTTCTGTTTTTACAAGAGAGGATACAAATAACCTCCCAAGGATGTTGGGAAACATAGAGACTAATGCAAGGGAGGAACTGAAAGAAATCAGTATCTCTAACGACATGGTCTTGGGGAAATTGATGGGATTGAAGGCAGATAAATCCCAAGGGCCTGATAATCTACATCCTAGGGTACTTAAGGAAGTGGCCATTCAGATAGCAGATGCTTTAAGAATTATTTTCCAGAACTCGATAGACTCAGCATCAGTACCTATGGATTGGAGGGTAGCTAATGTTACCCCACTATTTAAAAAGGGGGGTAGAGAAAAAGCAGGGAATTATCGGCCGGTGAGCCTTACATCAGTAGTGGGCAAAATGATGGAATCCATTATTAAGAATGTAATAGCGGAGCATATGACTAGCAGAGAAGGGATCGGACGGAGTCAACATGGATTTACAAAAGGTAAATCGTGCTTGACAAATCTATTGGAATTCTTTGAGATGGTGACAGGTAAAATAGATGGGGAAGAGCCAGTGGATGTGGTGTACCTGGACTTCCAAAAGGCCTTCGATAAGGTCCCACATAAACGACTGGCTTCCAAAATCAAGGCTCATGGGATTGGGGGCAAAGTATTGATGTGGATTGAGAACTGGCTGGCAGGTAGAAGACAGAGAGTTGGGATAAATGGCTCATTTTCTGAGTGGCAGGCGGTGACCAGTGGGGTGCCACAGGGATCTGTACTGGGACCCCAGCTGTTCACAATTTACATTAATGATCTGGATGAGGGGATTGGATGTAATAGCTCCAAATTTGCAGATGACACTAAGCTAGGAGGGGTTGTGTGCACGGAAGAGGGGGGTCAGGAAGCTCCAGTGTGATTTGGATCAATTGAGGGACTGGGCAGATCCATGGCAATTGCACTACAATGTGGATCAATGTGAGGTTATCCACTTTGGTAATACAAACCGGAGGGCAGATTACTATTTGAATGGCAATAGATTAAGAGATGGGGAAGTGCAGAGAGACCTAGGGGTACTTGTACACCAGTCTCTGAAGGCGAGCATGCAGGTACAGCAGGCAGTTAAAAAGGCAAATGGTATGTTGGCCTTCATATCAAGAGGGTTTGAGTACAGGAACAAGGATACCTTACTGCAGCTGTACAGGGACTTGGTGAGACTCCACCTGGAGCATTGTGTGCAGTTTTGGTCACCTTATCTAAGGAAGGAAGTTCTTGCAATGGAGGGAGTGCAGAGGCGATTCACCAGGCTGATACCTGGAATGGCAGGAATGACTGATGAGGAAAGATTACGCAAATTGGAATTGTACTCGCTGGAGTTTAGAAGATTGAGAGGGGATCTCACAGAGACGTATAAAATTCTGGCAGAACTGGACAGAATGGATGCAGAAGGGATGTTTCCAATGGTGGGAAAATCCAGAACCCGGGGCCATGGTTTGAGGATAATGGGCAAACCATTTAGGACCGAGATGAGGAGGAATTTCTTTACCCAGAGGGTGGTGAATCTGTGGAATTCATTGCCACAGAGGGCAGTAGAGGCAGGTTCATTAAATATATTTAAGAGGGAATTAGATCTATTTCTTCAGTATAAGGGTATTAAAGGTGACGGAGAGAAGGCGGGGACGGGGTACTGAACTTTAAGATCAGCCATGATCTCATTGAATGACGGAGCAGGTTCGAAGGGTCGAATGACCTACTCCTGCTCCTATCTTCTATGTTTCTATGTTTCTGTCTCTCCATATACTTATATATACTATCTCTAAGAACGCTTTTCATCAATTTACCTACCACAGACGTCAAACTTACAGGCCGATAATTGCTAGGCTTGCTCCTCGAACCCTTTTAAACAAAGGAACCACATGCGCAACAAGCCAATCCTCCGGCACGATACCCGTCTCTAATGACATTTGAAAAATCACCATCAGAGCCCCCGCTATTTCCTCACTAACTTCTCTCAAGGTCCTGGGGAAAATCGCGTCGGGACATGGAGACTTATCCACCTTTATATGTTTCAAAAGCTCCAGTACTACCTCTTTCTTAAACACTATAGTCTCCAAATTTACCCCCTTTGCTTCCCCTCCTTGTCCCCCATGGAGAATACCATGCACACGACTCATTCACTTACACACCCACTCGCTCTGAATCCTGACAGAACTTCCCTCCTTTCTCCAATTAGATATCATTGCAATAATTCCCAGGCACACCTTCACTTGTTTACCTGCTCCTTACCCTGTGGTGTCATGTATCCTCTCGGGAAGCCGGCCAGTCTGTGAAATATACCAGCAGTCCCGATCCCAATTCCGGATTTCAAGCCCAATCCCTAATTCCAGCCTTGAATTCCTGGCTCAGATTTCAGACTAATGAGTGAGCTGGATGGCAGGCATAAAGAAATATGAATTGATGTATGGGACTGGGAACACTGGGAATAGGAATGGGGGAATGGGAATGGGGTGGAACAGGAACAAGGGGATGAGGAATGAGGAAGATTGGGGAAATGGGGGAACATAAATGGTGGAATGGGGAATGAGAACAGAGGGAATGGGGGGAGCGGGAATGGGGGGGACCAGGAACGGGGGAGGAAATTGAATGGGGGGAATAGGGGGAATGGGAATGGGGAGGAAAGGGAATGGGGGAAGGAAGGGAATGGGAATGAGGGAGGAAAGGGAATGGGGAACAGGAATGGAGGGAACAGAAACAAAGGGAATGGGAATGGAGGGAATAGGGAGATTCACTCCTCATCCACAATTCCTCTTTTTAAAATTTCTCGTGTGTTATTTAGGGCTCGACCGGGTTCCCAGGATTCCCAGGATCAAATGGAGAGAAGGGAGCAAGGGTGAGACTGGATCGTGTTCGGCAACGGAAGATTCACACACTCTCACCCACTCACACTTACTCTCATACCCACACACTCACTCCCACTCACGCCCACACTGCACCCATACTCCCTCACACTCACAGGCATTCACACACTCTCACTCAGTCGCACTCACCCACATTCACTCTCACACTATACTCAGTCACTCAAACTCACATTCATGTTCTTACTCACGTATCCATATCCCCTGCATGCCTCTCCCTCGGTATCCCTCTCCCTCGGTATCCCTCTCCCTCGGTATCCCTCTCCCTCGGTACCCCCTCCCTCAGTATCCCCCTCCTTCAGTATCCCTCTCCCTCGGTATCCCTCTCCCTCAGTATCCCTCGCCCTCAGTATCTCTCTCCCTCAGTATCCCCCTCTCTCAGTACCCCCTCCCTCAGTATCCCCCCTCCTCAATATCCCCCTCTCTCAGTATCCCCTCCCTCAGTATCCCCCCCTCCTTCTAGACTATGTCTTTTTTGGCTGTAAATCGAATTCGCCCCTTTATTATTCTTTATCCCAATGTTACTGGCTTGACATTTGTTTACAATTCAGGCTTTTCACACAAAACATACATTACAAACTGAAACATGACGATCTGCGTCAATACAGTCAGTCCCTTGGGGGGGGGGGCGCAGAAACGTTCCCAAAGACCCTCCACACTGCTTGTGAGAACTGGGTGCTCCTTCTCCAAGGATACTCGGCCACACAGGTGACCTCAGAAGAGGGGCAGGCAGTCAGCCTGAGCTGAAGCCTCGAATGCCCACTGCCTGAACCCATGGATGGCCATCCTGGCTAGAACCAGAACCAGGCCAACGAGGACAACCCCCCCTCAGTACTGCCCCTCCCACAATGTGAACCCCCCCATCAGTACTGCCCCTCCCACAGTGTGATCCCCCCTCAGTACCGCCCATCCTTCAGTGTAACCCCCCTCAGTACTGCCCCTCCCACAGTGTGAACCCCCTCAGAACCGCCCCTCCCACAGTGATCCCCCCCTCAGTACTGCCCCTCCCTTAATGTGACCCCCCTCAGTACCACCCCTCCCACAGTGTGACCCCCTCAGTACCGCCCCTCCCATAGTGACCCCCCCTCAATACCGCCCCTCCCTCAGTGTGACCCCCCTCAGTACCGCCCCTCCCACAGTGTGACTGCCCCACCCAGAATCCAAAACCACGAGCTGCTGGATGCTGGGGAGGTGTCAGCACTCCCTGTGCTTTAATGATCTCCACCTGCTGGGTGCCTTTTTTATCGATGACAGGTTTCTTTTGCTCTGTTTGGCAGGGTGCTCATGGGAAAGCAGGTCCCAGGGGTCAACGAGGTCCTACAGTAAGTACCAGGGCTCTACCCCCTTCCACGTGTGAATGGGGGGGTCTGGTGGGCTGCAGTGAGCGATGGTGTGCTTATGTGGGAAAATACCCGATTCCTGCAACGTCCATGCCAGTGAAATCCCAGCCAGTTCCTGGTCACAGGGATGTACCCTGGAACAGCAGACTGAGTCTGTGGGACACGAGAGGTAGTGGATCCTGCTGTTGGGGGTGTGAAGGGTCGGAACACCAATTAATCCTTCCTCCAGCCGGGCCAATGGAACTGCTCACAATCTCACTGACAACTTATGGGCTCACTCTTAAGTTTTAAG